>NC_080377.1:2308265-2611169 GCF_014773155.1 Arachis stenosperma | reverse complement strand
ATTCGACCAATTGAATTGAAAAAACTGAAAACCGAACAAATCAAAAACCAAAAAATTAAAAACCAAAAAATCGAAAAAATCATATTTTATTATTTTTATTGCAGTTCCGTTTGATTTTTAGTTCTGACGCTGAAAACCTTAACCGAACCGTTCCGAACCCGTTCACAAAAGCCTAACAAAACCAACCCTTCCCAAACCCCCACCCAAACGTGACCTAAACCTAGCCGCAACACTCACTCTGCAGTCTGCACTCTACTCTCGAAACCCACTCCCAGCACCTCCCACTCCCAGCCCGCGCCAACCCACTTCCTCCCACGACCTCCCAGTGCCGCCGAACCCTTCCTCCCACCACCTCCCAGTGCCGCCGAACCCTTCCTCCCAGCGCCGCCGATCCCTTCCTCCCAGCACCTCCTCGCGGACAGCACCAGCCAGCACCACCGTCGCGGACAGCACCACCCAGAACCACCTAGCAGCCAGCATCACCGTCGCAGACAGCACCACCCACAGCACCGTTTTTGGCTTCGCGGAGACAGCATCACCCAGCCACCCACAGCATCGTTTCTGGCCTCGCGGACAGCACCCAGCCACCGAATCAAGTCAGATATGGAGCCTCCGAGTTAGGTATTCAATTTCTGTTCAATAATCATTGATTCATTGTTGTTGATTATTGTTCATTGTTGTTCAATTTCTGTTTCAGTGTATATTATTTGCTGATTGTTGCTCATTTTTATTTGTTGTTGATTTACTGAAATTGCTTCTGATTATTGTTCATTGTTTAATTTATTTGTTGTTGATTTACTAAAATTGCTTCTGATTGCTGTTCACCGTTCATTGTTCAATGTTCAATGTATTTGTTGTTGTGTTTTTGCTTCCGATTTTTGAAGCAGAAAATGTGAGAAGGACAATGAAAGAGAGGTGTTCACTGGGAAAGAAAGCTGTTTGGAGTGTGCTGTAAGTTAAATGGCTTGTTTTATGTTCAAAATTTCCTTACCTATGTCTAAGATTTCAAAATGCAAAAAGAACATAAGGCGTCTTACCTATGTGCCAATAGGTTTGTGGTTCTCAAATTTTCTCCATAGATAAACTATCAATATGCTTTTTTACTGGCCATCTGTGTTACTTAGAAGTTCACATGCTGTTTGAATGAAAAACTGCAAAATAGCTTTGGTGAGAATTTATTGAGACTAATTTAGATGCTGAAGTTAGATTCATATTGGTGAGTTAGCAATTGGCTCACTGTTGAGTTTTGTTTGAACTTTGAACTTGTATAATGCTGTAGAAAAGAGAAGTGCATATATTCTTAATAAAGACTCTTTTCCTGCTAGCTGGAAGCAGTAGATTTGTGTTTTTGAGTGTTATAGAAATTTGGTGAAATGATACTGTATATACTGTTTTAATTGAAGTATGTTCATGAAGAAGTGGGAAAAGTTGCACATAGTTGCTAAATTCAAAACACATCTAACATATATTATTTGAAAAACCGAACAAACCGAACCAAACCAAACCGAACCAAACTGACCGCAGTTTAATAAAACAATTAGATTGGATGACTTTTTTCTAAAAAACCGAACCAAACTGCACCGTGAACACCCCTAGTATTAGTGCACAACGTTTTTCTATACCAAGCGCCCGCCATTCACAAACTAAATATTTTTCTTTTTCAAGGGTTTTGCCAATGTTTTAAAAACCGGTTGGGACCGGTCGGTCGTACCAAACCGTGACCGGCCGATTTTTTTAATAAGGAACCAAACGTCGTCATTTCACTGTGCTGCACACTAACTAGCCCTGACCAGACTCCATTGTCTAGACTCCAGAACCGAATCTAGATCCAGAACGCGCCTCTGCCTCAGTGCCTCTCTCACACTCAGTCCAGGGCTCCCTCATCGATCTCCAGGTCGTCCGTCCAGCCCCCGCCTGCTACCGCCGCCGTCGGAACTTCGAACAGCCAATGCCTGCTCCCTCACTTCCCCTCCATGGCTCCATAGCGCCGCAGCCATCGCAACCTTCTCTTCCATTGCGCAGCCACCGTGCGAACGTGGAAGCCTCCGTCGCGCAGGTTCCCCACTTCTCCTCCTCCTCATTCAGATACAGGTATACAGCCCCCCACCCCCAAAACACAAACCCTAGGTTACTCCCCCACCGCCGCAAGGGTCTCACTTAACGCTGCCGTCCGTTGTGCTTATACACCACTGTGTCTTCGTCCGGTCGTCTGCGGCTCTGCGCTTCTTCCTCGTTCAACAATTGGTGCGTCTTCCTCGAACTCACGAAGGCAATGACTTCATTTTTTAAAAAATTTTCGTTCGATCTTTGCCCAGAACTTTGATTCAATGATTTTTTTGAGATTCTCCTAGAACATTGATTTTTTTGGATTGTTAGTGCTACTCAGATTGAAATTTGAATCATTGATTAGCTTTACTCCTGTGCTGTATTATACTGTTTTCTTGTTTTGGATTGAATCATTCAATAATTAGTTGATTTAGTTCGGTTAATCTTTGTTAAAATTACGCTGATTTAGTTCACTGCTTAACCTTGTTAACCTTGTTTTAGTTCTCAAGTTGCTTGCTGCTTCAATTTAAAGGGATTGTGAATTTTTGTTTAAGCTGTGATTGAAGTTTCCTTCAGTTGGGTGTTCTTCACTTTCCCAGTGAAGCTTAGCCTTTGATTCTTTGAGCATACACGTTCAAGTTATTGTTCTCAGCAATGTTGATTCTTAGATATTTCTTTCTTTGTTGCTTTGTTTTAAATGTTCTTATAGGTGTTGTGTTGTTGCTGTGTTTTTAAATGTTCCTTTGATTCTTTGTTGTGTTGTTGCTGTGTTGTCTTTCTTTTTCTTGAATGTTTGTATTGATTTGCTGTCCGAGGACCTGCACACCGACTTGAATTCTTGCATTCTTGCAATGAAGCTTTCCATGTTAAAACTGTTTTTGCATACAAAATGAATGTGGGTTGATAATTTCTAATTGATATAACTTATTGTGGGATGAGCTAGAGATTACTTTGAAGGTGTTGGGAAGGAAAGGAGGTTATTAAGCAATTAGAGAGTTGACAGTGCTCATTCAGTGTCTTTTTTTTTCTATAGGGGTGATGTTAGAGTAAGGAGTTTAGGCTTTTGCGCAGCTCAATCCCTTGCTTTGTTCTATAGTAAGGGACCTTTTCAATAAGGCTCGCGTAGGGGCGCTCAAGTTTTTTGGCCAACAGCCATCAGCTGTCGGCTCGTTGGTAAGGCGAGAGCTTCAAGCCCGATTTCAGGTTCAGGTGGCACACCCCCCACACAAGCACCCCCCGACGAAGGGGGGGACGGGGAGAAGGCAGTCGCTGCACACTCTATATCTTACCTCGGGGCCCAGAGTTTATTCCTTCGCCTTAATCTTTAATAGAACTAAGCCCCTACTAGATAGATTCATTTTATTGACCTTGATGTGTTGAACTTGTTAAAATTGGTTTGAAACACTGTTAATTTTTGTTAAAGCACGTTAATTATTGTGCTGATCTTGTTAAAATTATGTTTGAAAATTTTGTTAATCTTAGTTAAATATAGTTAATTTTTGTTAATCTTAGTGTGTTTATTTATATTTTATTTATTATTTAATTATAAAACGGTTATTTTGGTTGAACCACAGTTGACCGGTTGGACTAATAAATTAGTCACTAGAATAGTTTGATGACCGGCCCGGTTTTCAGAACCTTGAATAGGAACGAAAAAGAGTTACACAATTCATGACAAAGCAAAATACAACAATTCAAATAGCCAGGAGAGAAAGAAAAGCAAATTGTTATAATTCATTATTTCATTATGTGCAATAGTTAGCCAGTTGGAAATATTGATTAAAATAAGTAACATGTAGAACTGTAGAAATAGATGTACTGTCAGGGGCGGAGCTAGATAAAATATTAGAGGGGGGCCAAAAATATTTATCCAATAAACTAAGACTAAAATAAAATTTTAAGGGGGGGCTAAACTAAAATTTACATATAATTTACATGTAAAAAATTAAAATTAGGGGGGCCATCGCCCCCCTTTCCCACCACCTAGCTTCGCCCCTGTGTACTGTTTTCAAGTTAAGTTATTTTAGAAAATCTTGGTACCAAAGAATAAGGTGTTTTAAGTTTTAACAAATACTAGGAAGAATATTCAGTAAGTTTCACTTTTATAATGTGAAACAAGCGCCTATGAGCAACTCCAATAATATTAGAAAGTACTGAAATGGTGTATATATACCTACAAAACCATGGAGGGCATTCGGACAAACCGACATTGATATCAACAGGCTTTTGCTTGTTGCCATCCTTGTTAGGCTTTGCAGGTGCACCATTCTTGACTTGCTCCTTTGGACCATACTTTTCCTGCAAATAAATCAAGGAGCCAGAGAATATCAGATTGCCATACTCATAGTTCATTAGTTAACATAAGGTTTAATTACTCTGTTGGACCCTATAGTTTTGCGAAATTTTCAATTAGGTCCTTATACTTTTTTTCCTTTTAATTGGGTCCCTATACGTTAATTTTTTTTTAATTTAGTCCCTATTAACGTTAAACGTCAAAAAAATGTTAGTGAATTGTAAAATTATTTTTATACCCTTAGGGACCTAATTGAAAAAAAAAAAATATAGGGACTTAATTGAAAATTCAGTGAAACTATAAATATTCAATGAAAGATATTCTTATAATTCCTATTCAATGATTCTAAGACATGAAAAATATTTCTATAATCCCTTTTATTTTGTCACTATCATTCTTTTGCTTATTTATATACAAATTGTACCAAAAATACTTTCTCCTTTTTTTTTTGACTTTCAAAATACCTTATCTTAAGAACTTAAAAAAAAGAATGGATAAAATGAAATAGAAATAGTAGTAATAAGCATATATAAAATTCAGTTTTCATCCTTCAAGTATGCATTATGATAATGTAACATTTTACATTTGTGTGGATTTATAGAATATAATTTGTGTCTTTATCAATCACACACACATTTGATAATAAACTTTACATTAATACTTAAGAGCATACTTTCATCTAGTTTGGAATTGGAGGAATGCATCCACCAATTGATATTGTATACAAATAAGCAATAATCGATGTAAAATAAAATACTACAATTTTGTGTGTGCCCTTTAGCAAATGAGCAAAAGATTATCACTATGAAAAATCCATGCTATGCTTAATGAATGCAAAATTGGGTGAAGTTGATGGCAAAGCGCGAAGAGCGGCCAATAAGACAGGAATTCCAACGGTTGGCCGGTTGCAAACCAAACGCGAAAATTCAAGGGCAGATTCTATTAGGATTACTTGATAGCCGCCTTAGCCTAATATAGAGGATAGAGGGCTGACAATAACAGATCTCTTTTCTTTCCCTAAGGCTTTAGTTGCTTTGTCCTTGCTAAGCCTATAAGCGCCTAAGTGATTGTGAAGTCTGATTTGTTCCCGAGGGATTCTAATAGACTTTCTGGACTCCTCCTTTTTAGCGAGTGTAGGATTTATGTTACAGGTCTGGGGTTCCCGTTATCACTAGTCTTAGTGCCCCTAGATTCTATAAATCTTCTTTTGGTGGACTCTGAGGCTATGTTATAGTAGGAATGCTTGCTGGCTTGCACTTTATCTTAGACGTCTATCTCACTGTGAAACTCCTAGTTCTAAGACTAGGGATCCGTTGACTACGCATCTTCATCTGTATTTTGATGATAGTCATATGGACCCAGTGAAGCGCCGCTGTCCCTATGACTTTTGCTCTTAGCTGCTGCCCTATCAGGTATGTTTGTTGGTTTGTATCTTGTTTGTTTAGGATCTCCTGCTTTGTCGTTACTTCTCGCGATGTCTATAGCAAGGTAGTCAGCAAATCGGACATAATATATTTCTTCTACACATGGGCAGGGCGAACACATCTAAGCGATTCAGCATTCGTAGGAATGGGGAATAGAAAATAGAGTACGAAGGGACTAGTTTTAGAACTTTTATTAGTCAGCTAGGAATCAACAGGATGTCATTACTTTAAAGCTGCTAGCTTAGCGAATCCCCTTTTTGTATTGGTATCAATGCACAAATGCTCATCTCTATCTGTATACATTGCTTGATTAATGCAATCCTCTTGCTTCGCAACCCTCCCTTCTGTCTCAATCGATCGTGTCCTGACTTAATCCATTATCTTCCCTTCCTTAGTAACGGGCAGCAGCAGAAGTAAATAGACAGCTATAAGTCAATATGCGCGCTATCTATCTTTTTTCCCCTATCTCTTGCAATCGCTCTTCTGTCAACTGGAGAGTCTCTCCTTTCTTTACATGACAGTTTACCGACTCAACCCATCATTTCTACCGGAAAATGGGACTACATATCAGACATTTTCAGCTGGAGCTGAGCGAGGATCGGATTCTGAGACTCGAAACAACTCGGCACTTGCATCGGTGAAATAACGTATAATAGATAGACCTGGAAATCGATGCTTTCTGGCCCCTCACTTCCGGCTTGATTAAGAGGTTGAGGGCGCCTCCCCTCTCTCTGGAGTTCGCCGCTTTCTTCCTGTGAGTGAATCCTATCTCTTCCATATGTGAAATTTTCCTTTCAAGCAACCACATTCATTCAGCAGTGACATCGAAATGTGAGATTGAAGCCTTTTCCTTCGCATTTGCTTGTTAACAACGAGCCAACCTTCTGAGGGTTAGGTGAAGGTCTCGTTCCTGGACTGTCCATACATAAGAATAGTATTATTTACCGTAGTAGCAACAATTAGAATTACTAATTAATTATCAGACATTTAACTCATGCTTGTCTAAGAATTTGTCTATAATGACTGAGAATGCCGCAAAACCAGCACAACCAGCACATGCTGCTTTTGGACCACCTACAATCACAAAGCAACACCAAAGCATTCTGAAACAAAGGTAGAGAACAGATTTTTGAATTAAATAAGAAACATTTAAATCTTAATTGAAAACAGTGTATTCATGCCACATTTAGGATCAAAGTAATTATAGTTCTTCAGATCATCCTGGAAATTTCCAACCCATTTTTATCCTCCAACCAAACATACTCTAGTATTAAATTTTTAAGGTAATTTACACGTTCACAACTACAGATTATGTCAGAGGTAGAGCAAAGCTTGAAATCAATACCTTTCTAAGTTTATCAATCTCCCAAACAAAAGCATAAGACTAGAGATAGGACTTCAAATCAATGGCTAGCCACAATTTTGTTCAATGGTTATCTAAAGGTTTAGGACCTTACCACCTAAGACTGCAAAATCCTTAGGCTTCAGTTGCCACTTCTCGTGTATAAACACATTCTTCCAAGCACCAAAAATGTCAAGAAACTAAATATTCTAAATTCTTAAGGTAAAGTATAAAAAGCAAACTGGAACTTCAAGGCATCCAAGTCTGTCTTGTTTACGTATCTAGTGCGGCTTCAATGGCATAAATGAATGCAAATAAGGTTACCTTTTGCTGATATTGAACCTCCAGTAACACACCCAGCAACAACAGTATTTGTCATGTCATGTTTTGCTCGTGCCTGCAAAACATTTTAATGTAGTTACTATCCAAGTAAATTAAGTATAACCAAATTATATATCAACTCATCAAGAAGGTTTTACTGTTGGAATCCATGTCTCGGCAATCACACATACATTTGATATAATATAATCTAATGAGTAATGATAGCATAATAAACTTTACATTAATACTTAAGAGTATACGTGCAGTATTCAAAATTAATCACTAAACCTTATTGCATTTGCACCAATCGAACTTCACAAGTCATAATTACTACTACAACAACTAGGTTTGATCCAATCACTTTAAGTAAAAAACGAACGATAGGATCTAAGCAAGAATTATCCTAAAAAGTGTTACTTCAAAACAAAAAATCTATATGAATATCAAACACTAAAATTAGAGCAAACCAATTTTAATCATCTTCGAAAAAATTGACATATGCATAAACACATTTCATCAACATCCAAAAAATTTTAAAAAAATAATTTTAATGTCATCTGTTTTGACAAATCGAGGCAGCGCGGTGAGGCGCGACACGGTGAGGCGAGGCAAGGCACAGTGAGGGCTTCGACGGGCAAACAACGCAGAAGACCACAAAACAGAAGACCACAAAACAGAGCAACACAGAACAGAGCAGCGCAGGGAGAAGGATGCGACAGACGGACGACCACCAAGCCTCCGCCACGGACGACGACGACTATGGATGAAGACTACGGACCGATGGAGAAAAAGCGCAGTGCACACGACCTTCAGAGAGCAAGTTAGGGCTGGATAGGGTTTTTTTTTCTTTGGGATAAAATATCAGGGGTTCTTTTGGTATTTTAAAAAAATAGATGTATGTTCAACTAGCTATTCTAACTAATTCATAAGAATACTCGTTTTTTAAATGGAATATTCTGTTATCTTAAACGTTATCCTCACGGTAGGGACTTAATTGAAAAAAAAATTAACGTATAGGGACCTAATTAAAAGGAAAAAAGGGATAAGAACTTAATTGAAAATTTCGCGAAACTATAGAGACCAACAGAGTAATTAAACTTTAACAGAACATAGGATCATTCAGAATGCACTAAAGAGAGACGCACCACTTTTGTCATACACTGACTGTGTTTCTGAACGGTGTCTTGGCTAAAAGTTTTACCACAGTCAATGCATGATAACTGCAGAATATGAATGAATGAACAGTAAATGAAAAAGAAAGAAGTAAATGTGAAATTGTATTACTTTATGTCCGTTGATCCTTCTTCTGCTCTAATATGGTTTACTCTTTTGTGTAGGAGTGGAAGCTAGGGGGATTCATGTTTGGTATGCAATTGCATTGGTGATTGGTGCAAAATTTGTTCCTTTACATAAACCACGGAAGGTGCTAGGTATTAACTCTCTTTCTCAGTTAAAAAAGATTCTGGATATAGCTTCTGGTTGATTAACATACACAGACATAGCTTCTGGTTTCAGTCACCCTGCATATTTTATGCTGTCTCATTTTGTCTCTTGTTATGCCATAAGACAAAACTACAAGGCTTTTTTTTTTAATTCTATTTAAGGGGTTAAGTTTAGTGAAAATGGCACTTGGTAGACTAAATTCATCATATAGTTAGAAGCAAAATCTATTTATAGTTTAAGATTGTTCATTTTCAATGAATTATCCTTTTGAATAATTTTGCGAACCAATTTAATTTTTTAAGAGTATGAGTTAATTAATATTTTTTCCTTAGAATTGTTAAAGTTAAAATCTTTTATAACTAGAAATGCGGGCCTTACAAAAAAGCTTATAAGACCCAACGTTATTTGTATCTCCCTTTTTCTAACTCTTACTATAACTCTAAGATGGTGCACCATGACAAACTAAAGCACTTGTTTGGGGGCTGTGTGGTGCAGCCAAAGGAATGTGACTTGATTGAGAATTTTGGATCCAAAGGCAAAGGCAAATAAGTGTAGCCTTCGCCAAAGGCATCAAATTTGTCTGATGAAGATATAGATGCTGACTTTGAGATCATTCCGTGGACTAGATTTACTTATATTGTTTTATTTAAATTGAGAAAGTATTTGTTCTAGTGACTAGTTTATTTTCTATTTTTGCATCATTAGCTATGTTTAAGAATTGACATTTGGTTGTTATTAGTGTATTTGTGAAGACATGTTTTTGAATTTTAATTTTCTAAGCTTATTTTTTGTAATTTTATATTTATATTTAATTGTGACGTAGTCAACCAGTTCAACGAGTAACCCATCGGTTGAACAAGTGAACCAGTGACCTAGTCGTATGACCGGGTCGATTACCGGTTTGGTTATTCTAACTATCGTACAGATACATAGAATTTAGGTACATTGACTTGTAACCTTTTTTGTTGAACTTCTGCATGCATTTTGCTTTCCCTCATTCCCCTTGTACATCAATATTTTTGCCATTTATACTCAATTTTTCTAGAATTTCAATCTCTTCTATGTTAGTGTTTATTCGAGTCCTTGTTTTGGGCTGTGGGCTCCTACTCTTATTATAATTCTCTCTCTCTCTTTAGCTGAACGTTCTCTCTTGGATTTTTTCTTCCCTGGAGCTCCAATTAAGATTCCGAGACTGCTATTTGTTATTGGTGAGTATTCTTTCAATTTAATCGATTTAGTTTTTTAGATTAGTTAAATCTTTTTTAAACGGTGAGTGTCCGAATTATTTGTCATTTTGAGTTTGGTTCTAACAATTGTTCTTTGTTGCTGATTTTTGTTGGTTTTTAAAGGTGTTGGTTGCTAATTAATATGGCTTTAGGTAAGTATGTATTAAAATTTATTGTTTATTTTCATTAATCACTAATTGGAATTGAAAATAATAAATTAATATAAGTTAAATTAATATATAAACTAAAAGAATTTAATTTACGAACTATTGCATGTCTAGAATAGAGACAAATCTGCATATATATCAAAAGAAGAAAGATTAGATACATAAAACACAACTAAGACATAATACTTATCAATTAAATTAATCTTGTGTTACTTGAAAAAAAGTTAAGTTACAAACTTTAAAATTGCTTGTGTCTTAATTGTTGTAATATTCTTTATTCTTTTGATGTCACGTGTTTTAACTTATGTAGGATTGAGATCCCTGCTTAAAGCACGTGAACAAGGTCCATTCTTTTACCATTATGAGGGTGTGCAAGATGGGGATGGAAATATCAGGGCAAGAAGTGGTTTTTCAGATAGATATGAACCCTCCCCTCTTCCACATAGCGTGAGTGTTCGGCAATATTCTGGAGACTACGACTTAACTAAACTGACAAATTGGTACAACAGACAAGTCCTATTTAATTATTACGACGGTAATCTCTTTTTACGAATGCATTATTTGCATCTGTCAAAGAAAAGAGTGGTATCCGACAGTTTTGAATATGATTTGTCATCTTGGCTAATGCACAAAAAGGATACAGCTCCTTATTCAGACGCTAATACATGGTGGGCCGCCATAAGAAGAGAGTTTATCCTTATTTTTAAACCCGTTTTTGAGGGTTTAAAGATAATGCATTTAAGGGAAGAGTATCACGGAAATTTAGATTCAGAAAGTTGCATTAAAATTATATGTAAGAATGGAAATGTGACACGTGGAATTCTCACCAACATGGAGGAGAAAGTTGGATCTAAATCTACTCTTCGAGAGACAGATGCCCAACACTTGGGGGAAATCATCAAGAAAGTTATCACATTCCCATTTATAGGGACTTCTGAATCTGAATCATCTGAGAAAGTTTGTGAGTTGTGTTTATGGCAACTCGAGGCTTATTCGTGGTATTTTTCTTTCCTTTTACTTTTTGTTTTTTGTTTTTGTTTAAATGATGAGAAGTATTCTTAAGTTAAAATAACTTTAATTTAGGGAGACGGACCTAATGATCAAGTGGAGTCTTGTATCCTTCTCCTCGTATCCCAAAAAAGGACTGGATCAAGACTCCACTTGATCATTAGGTCCGTCTCCCTAAATTAAAGTTATTTTAACTTAAGAATACTTCTCATCATTTAAACAAAAACAAAAAACAAAAAGTAAAAGGAAAGAAAAATACCACGAATAAGCCTCGAGTTGCCATAAACACAACTCACAAACTTTCTCAGATGATTCAGATTCAGAAGTCCCTATAAATGGGAATGTGATAACTTTCTTGATGATTTCCCCCAAGTGTTGGGCATCTGTCTCTCGAAGAGTAGATTTAGATCCAACTTTCTCCTCCATGTTGGTGAGAATTCCACGTGTCACATTTCCATTCTTACATATAATTTTAATGCAACTTTCTGGATCTAAATTTCCGTGATACTCTTCCCTTAAATGCATTATCTTTAAACCCTCAAAAACGGGTTTAAAAATAAGGATAAACTCTCTTCTTATGGCGGCCCACCATGTATTAGCGTCTGAATAAGGAGCTGTATCCTTTTTGTGCATTAACCAAGATGACAAATCATATTCAAAACTGTCGGATACCACTCTTTTCTTTGACAGATGCAAATAATGCATTCGTAAAAAGAGATTACCGTCGTAATAATTAAATAGGACTTGTCTGTTGTACCAATTTGTCAGTTTAGTTAAGTCGTAGTCTCCAGAATATTGCCGAACACTCACGCTATGTGGAAGAGGGGAGGGTTCATATCTATCTGAAAAACCACTTCTTGCCCTGATATTTCCATCCCCATCTTGCACACCCTCATAATGGTAAAAGAATGGACCTTGTTCACGTGCTTTAAGCAGGGATCTCAATCCTACATAAGTTAAAACACGTGACATCAAAAGAATAAAGAATATTACAACAATTAAGACACAAGCAATTTTAAAGTTTGTAACTTAACTTTTTTTCAAGTAACACAAGATTAATTTAATTGATAAGTATTATGTCTTAGTTGTGTTTTATGTATCTAATCTTTCTTCTTTTGATATATATGCAGATTTGTCTCTATTCTAGACATGCAATAGTTCGTAAATTAAATTCTTTTAGTTTATATATTAATTTAACTTATATTAATTTATTATTTTCAATTCCAATTAGTGATTAATGAAAATAAACAATAAATTTTAATACATACTGACCTAAAGCCATATTAATCAGCAACCAACACCTTTAAAAACCAACAAAAATCAGCAACAAAGAACAATTGTTAGAACCAAACTCAAAATGACAAATAATTCGGACACTCACCGTTTAAAAAAGATTTAACTAATCTAAAAAACTAAATCGATTAAATTGAAAGAATACTCACCAATAACAAATAGCAGTCTCGGAATCTTAATTGGAGCTCCAGAGAAGAAAAAATCCAAGAGAGAACGTTCAGCTAAAGAGAGAGAGAGAATTATAATAAGAGTAGGAGCCCACAGCCCAAAACAAGGACTCGAATAAACACTAACATAGAAGAGATTGAAATTCTAGAAAAATTGAGTATAAATGGCAAAAATATTGATGTACAAGGGGAATGAGGGAAAGCAAAATGCATGCAGAAGTTCAACAAAAAAGGTTACAAGTCAATGTACCTAAATTCTATGTATCTGTACGATAGTTAGAATAACCAAACCGGTAATCGACCTGGTCATACGACTAGGTCACTGGTTCACTTGTTCAACCGATGGGTTACTCGTTGAACTGGTTGACTACGTCACAATTAAATATAAATATAAAATTACAAAAAATAAGCTTAGAAAATTAAAATTCAAAAACATGTCTTCACAAATACACTAATAACAACCAAATGTCAATTCTTAAACATAGCTAATGATGCAAAAATAGAAAATAAACTAGTCACTAGAACAAATACTTTCTCAATTTAAATAAAACAATATAAGTAAATCTAGTCCACGGAATGATCTCAAAGTCAGCATCTATATCTTCATCAGACAAATTTGATGCCTTTGGCGAAGGCTACACTTATTTGCCTTTGCCTTTGGATCCAAAATTCTCAATCAAGTCACATTCCTTTGGCTGCACCACACAGCCACCAAACAAGTGCTTTAGTTTGTCATGGTGCACCATCTTAGAGTTATAGTAAGAGTTAGAAAAAGGGAGATACAAATAACGTTGGGTCTTATAAGCTTTTTTGTAAGGCCCGCATTTCTAGTTATAAAAGATTTTAACTTTAACAATTCTAAGGAAAAAATATTAATTAACTCATACTCTTAAAAAATTAAATTGGTTCGCAAAATTATTCAAAAGGATAATTCATTGAAAATGAACAATCTTAAACTATAAATAGATTTTGCCTCTAACTATATGATGAATTTAGTCTACCAAGTGCCATTTTCACTAAACTTAACCCCTTAAATAGAATTAAAAAAAAAAGCCTTGTAGTTTTGTCTTATGGCATAACAAGAGACAAAATGAGACAGCATAAAATATGCAGGGTGACTGAAACCAGAAGCTATGTCTGTGTATGTTAATCAACCAGAAGCTATATCCAGAATCTTTTTTAACTGAGAAAGAGAGTTAATACCTGGCACCTTCCGTGGTTTATGTAAAGGAACAAATTTTGCACCAATCACCAATGCAATTGCATACCAAACATGAATCCCCCTAGCTTCCACTCCTACACAAAAGAGTAAACCATATTAGAGCAGAAGAAGGATCAACGGACATAAAGTAATACAATTTCACATTTACTTCTTTCTTTTTCATTTACTGTTCATTCATTCATATTCTGCAGTTATCATGCATTGACTGTGGTAAAACTTTTAGCCAAGACACCGTTCAGAAACACAGTCAGTGTATGACAAAAGTGGTGCGTCTCTCTTTAGTGCATTCTGAATGATCCTATGTTCTGTTAAAGTTTAATTACTCTGTTGGTCTCTATAGTTTCGCGAAATTTTCAATTAAGTTCTTATCCCTTTTTTCCTTTTAATTAGGTCCCTATACGTTAATTTTTTTTTCAATTAAGTCCCTACCGTGAGGATAACGTTTAAGATAACAGAATATTCCATTTAAAAAACGAGTATTCTTATGAATTAGTTAGAATAGCTAGTTGAACATACATCTATTTCCATGAACAGCAAGATCGTACGGTGACGCCTCAAAAGTATAGTCAGAAACATAATTTAATAAGATTTTATAGGAATTGTATCCACCATGCTGATTTCGGTGGAAACGGACAGGTAATTAAAATGGGAAATATTTATTTATGATACTATATGCTCACCAAAAAAGTCGTACATTGAAATCATTTTTAATTTGTATTTTGCATTCTAACATATAGTTTATATGGGTGGCTGATATTTTTGTTCATATGTTGTATGATTGATTTTTTTAATATATTTATTTTTATGATTTTTTGCAGGTCAACTGTCCTTTTGAGATTCATAAGCTGTTTCTGGTGCATTATGATGTTTTCCCACCAAGCATACGCACCGCGACTGAAGTTCTTAACTTTGTGGCATCTTCAAAATCTTCATCTTCAAAATCTTCAAAATCTTCATCTTCAAACTCTTCATCTTCATTGTTAGTAATTTATTATTTTATTGTTTAATTTGTATTCTTTTTTTTTCCTTTTTTTCTTTTACTTATTTTAACTTTTTTTTTTCAGTATTGAAGAGTTAAGAAGGTCATTCGCGCAACAATTCAACTTATAGGTTGATAGCATATGAGGAATCTATTGTATATTGTGCTAATTCCTTTAATTTCATGAGGCTTTTGAAAATGCATACGTTGCAGTCATCTTGTTTTTTAAATTGTCACTTAAAGTAGATGCTGTGAGGCAATACTTGTGGCTTTTTGAGGAGTAAAATATTTTGGAATTCTTAGTTTTGGCTGGCTTTTTGAGGAGTAAAATATTTTGGAATTCTTAGTTTTGGCTGGTCACCATTTATATAGATATTACTTTTAAAAAGATCTAGATATTTGTTATTTGTTATCGGAGTTGAACAAATCTACATATTTATCTTATTGTTGGTTTTTAAGTAGTTTAGTTTTGGATGTGATCCGTTATTAGTTGGCCTGATTGGAAAAGACTGAAGATGAGGTTAGTGTTGTGCATGTAAAAATTTTACAAAACAAGATATTAAATGAATCTTAGTTATAACGGTAGTTATCGAATGGGTTTTCTTAATTTCTCGTGGATGTTTGGCTTTTCATGTTTTCATCTTTCTTTACATGTATGATAATTGCTCAAAGCCAGAAATCATGTTTTAAGTTGATATATTTTACTGTGATGCAGCTTGTTGCATCTGCAAATAGTGCTTGGGCGCTAGATGTAACAGACGATTTGCAGCATTTGCTGGTAATTTTATCAATGAAATCAGAAATCTTGCTAATATTATTATTCGGGTTAATAATCAAATTCGTCCTAAAAGATCACTCATTTTTCAAATTAGTTCTCAAATTATTTTTTTAGTCATATTAGTCACTGAAAGATAAAATATAAGTCAAATTAGTTCTACAATCAGTTGGATGATGAAGTGTCATGTTAAGTGTCACGTGTTACAAGTTGATTGGTTGACGTGTCAAGTCAGGGACACGTAGGCGACATGTTATTTGATATGTAAAATAGTTATTTATAACCAAAATAGTCTTTGAAAGTCCAGACGTAAGTCAATTTTATTCTTAAAATTTTAAAATTAATCAAATCAGTCCTTATATAATTTTTTTTTATTTTTACTTCATAATATTAAATTTGAAATATTTTTTGATACTATTAATTTTAATAGAAATGTAATTGACAAACAAAAAATTAATAATTGTATCTTTTCTTAAAAAAATTTTCAATCAAATTATTCGGTTTTTGACCTTGTTTGTGTTCGTTACTCTGTTTTGATAACTAAGCGTAATCGTGTTAGGTACAATTGTCGATCTACAAACCCGACCATACTACGTGGGAAATACGTTTGACCGTGACAGTGTCATGTTTCATCAAGTATTCTGGTCATTCCCTTCGTGTGCTGAAGTATTCAAGCACTGCAAGCCACTGGTTTTAGTTGACGGAACACACTTGTATGCTAAGTACACGGGCACATTATTGATGGGAATAGCACAAGATAGAAACAATAATATACTGCTCATAGCTTTCGCCATACTACCTTGAGTTAATCAATAGCGAAAATCTGGCCACGTCTTCGGCAATAATGGCTTGGATTATAGGATTAGAGCCAGCTGAAATAGAAAAGGATCGAAACACAATTATTCAAAATAAAATATCAAAGATAAAATAAAAATAAATTTTTCACTAACAAAAGTACTGTTCAACAAAAAAACATTTACATAACACCCTAAATTTATACTTTTTTCAAGTATAACAATTATTTTTTATTAATAAAAAACTAACCTTCAAATGTAAATACGCAAAAATAAAAAATTCATCCAACTTATTAAGATTTTTTTTTACATTGATTTCACTACTACTCATTTTAATAAATAATAAAAATTTTTCACCTCAATATAATTTTTTTTTACCACACCAGAAAAAAAAAAAACACACCACACTTCTTCTTTCCTATTTTCTTACCATCCGAATTGGTCCTCTTCCTTTTACCCCTTATATATTAATGCATCCACAACCCTCCAAGCCATTGCTTCTCAAACCTTCCACTGCATGCTCGTACGAAAATTGCCACTACTGGAACTTGCTGTCATTACTGCACCATCTCCATTTTGTGTGCGCTAGTCCAAGAGTGGGCCATTTCGTAGTCGCTGTCATTAAGATCTCCACTTCGTGTGTGTCAGCCTAAAGTTGGTCCAATTCGTGGCTGGTCCATTTCGTGTCTGCCTCGCTTGGAATGGAGTGTCTGATGCGCACAATGATCATTGCATCCATTTCGTGTGTACCTGGGTTGAAATGGAGTGTAATTCTATTTCGTAGATGCTATTCTTAAAATGGCCATACACATTTTATGCAAATTTTTTATCTATGCACATTCTAAAAAATATATATTTTTTTATACATATTTAAATAAAAAGACCATTACGCGTGTGCAAACAATAATAATAATTTCGTTCAAGAAAACTTATTTGGTAGAATCATTATTAATTCGGTTGGTCAAAGTTCAATATATGTGTATGTTCACTAATGTTGTGATGTTTGACAAGAAAATAAATTATTAATTATATAATTTAAGTTTATTTCATGCTTTTCATTAAACAAAAATCTTCTACTTTTGCTCTCAACTATAGACTATTATATTGGATTAGATTGGTCCTTACTGAGATCAATGGATGAGAAAATATATTAGATTATTATCCTTTCCTCTTCTCTCATTTTTTCATGTTCTTCATAGTCATCTTTGCCTCAAATCATAAATGCAATAAAACTATATTCAATACATGGATGTGAATGCATAACTAACTTTGAAATTAACATTCATAAAATTAGGTGTTAAATTTTTTATACAAATAAAAATAAATTATTTTTATATTTATTATTTAAAAATAATATTTTTTATGTATATAAAAATATAATTAGATATTAGTATAAAAAATTATATTAATAATTATAAAATTAATTTAAAATTATTTTTTTAAATAATTAAATCCTAATTTTAACTTTTAATTATAACATTAATATTCTTTCTAAATTATATATAATAAATATTAAAAAAAATAAAAATATCAATTAAAAAGATAAATAGTAAAAATTTAAAACTAAATAAAAAACTAAAAAAATATATATAATAATAATAATATTTTTTATTTGAATTATATTATTTTGTTAATTTTAATTTTTTGTAGAACAAAAAGATAGAAAAAATAGAAAATGAGAGAAAAGATAAAGAAAGATAAAGATGAAGAATGAGAGTGACAGTTTGTTAATTTTGGAAAAAAATTATTTTAATTGTAATAAAAATATCAATTGACATATTTTGATTTGTCAAATTAGAAATATAAAATATAAATTATATATAGAATGAAAATGATAGAGAAAAATAGAAAAAATGGAGAGAGATAGATGAGAGATTTAGAAAGTGAGTTTATTAATTTTGGAAAAAAATATTTTTTTTAATTTTAATAAAAAAGTGTCATATGACACATTCGGTTATTAAATTAGATAGTAATATATAATACATAATACAGGCATATTTCAATTTCAATTTTAATTTTAATATTTTAATTTTAATTTTAATACAATTATATAAAGAATGTCATGTTGCACATTTTAATTGTCAAATTCGTAATTAGTTATTGATAATGATATATAAAAGAGATAAAGTAATTGAAAGAATGAGAAAGATAGAGAAAGGAAGAGAGAGGAAGGGAGAATCTTTTAATTTTGGAGAAAAAGATTTGATTTCAATTATAATGAGAGAATGACATGTGGTATATTTTGGTTGTAAAATTAGTGAGGAGGAGGGGAGAATTCTTTAATTTTAGAGGAAAAGATTTGATTTCAATTACAATCAAAAAGTGATATGTAGCATATTTTAGTTGTAAAATTAGTAATATATAATAAATTATATATTAGATTTTTTTTAGCTTTAATTTCTTACGATATTTCTTAATTTGGCAGACTAAAGATTAATTTTTTGTCAACTAAAATTTAATTTAAAAGTCTATCATTAATTAATAAGTTATTGCATAAAAAAAATTAATATCAATATTTATTTAAATAGACTAATAAACTAATCATTAAATCAACTAAAATTGGTTAGAAACTAATGTTAGATCTGAATTTAGAAAAAAACAACTTTTAAATTCCTATAAATAAAATAGATACCCGAGGCCTATTAAAACAAACATGAAACATTAGAAGAGATGAGAGAAGAGAATATACCTAACAATATATTGATTTGGCCAAAACTTAACAAAAATTGAGATTTTCACTATCACATAAATGATATAAGATAGTAGTATTTATATGGTTTATTTATTTTATGGTTTTTATAGTTTTATTAAATTTTTAATTAAATTTTTATATTTTTTTTTGGATCCGTATACCATATCACATTTTGTAATTAAGTCTCTATCGTGACAAAAATGTTAAAATTAATAAAATATTATATTAAATTAAACAAAATAAATATACCTAACACTTGACTGAATAATATGTATATTTTAACAGAATATTCCGTTAATTATAACATTTTTATTACGGTAAAAATTTAATATTACAAAATCTGATATAATATATAAATCCAACTAAAAAAACATATAAAAATCTAATAAAAAATTTATTAAAACTAAGAACCTATTTATATTAACCTTCTTAGTTATTACAACTAAAATTTAATGATCTAAGATTTTAAAATATTATAAAATTTAGATTAACCATCGACTCATATCACAAAAATCTAAGAATTTTAGATAAAGTAAGTCGTGATCACTATTGAATCGGGTTACAACTTTGAGTACAAAACATTTTTTTATAATATAAACAACAGAATTTATTGTATAAATTTCGAGATATTATCCAATGTGTAATAACTCAGTTTTGTTGTTAATTTAGAGTATAAAACGTAAGTCTTAGATTAGAAACAAATACTTTAAATCTTTTCTAAAGTAAGAAGAGTTTTTTTTGAGTTAGAGAAAGAACATTGTCCCAACTAGCAAAGAGTAGTTTAAATTAAATACTTTCTTTGTCCAAAATTGTGAACTTCTTCATAATTTTGTACTATCTACGTTGCATGTATCTATTTTCTACTTCCTTCTTTTATTTTTCTTGCTGATGTGTCTTTATACCACAAATTTGTCAATTTGCCAAATAGCATCAAAATTAACTTTATAATTTTTCAGAAATACGTGATGATTACTTTTAGTTTAAAATTTTTTTTATGTTTTAAACTTTACAATTTACACTTAAGTAATTAATTATAAGTCATAATAAAATTTTTAAATTAAATAAATCTCATTCACAATTTTGAAAGGCATTTGAATCTAATAATAAATAGACGAAGAAAAAAGTAATAAAGAATACTTTATAATATTGGATGAATATATATTTTTTATATGATAAAAAAACATAAAATTAACTATAGTATAATCTCAAAGCATCATATTCGATTCTTAAAAACATTGATTATTTATAAAAGACAATTCACATTAATGCTAGAAAATCAACATTATAGTATCAGTTAATTTTAACAAATAGTATTTTAGGTTGCTAACAAACTCAGCATGAAATCTATTAAAAAAGAAGTTTTTGTTGATTTTGAATTTTAATTTTTTTTTTAAGTTGAATCGTTAGATATTCATATATTTTGACTCAATATGTTTTAAATTATCTAACGATTTATAATACTATTTTTATATGAAATCATCTTCATGAAATTAAAGTAGCTATTTTTTTAATTAAATTTTAAATATTCTTATTTTTAATACTTTTAAGTTTGTTTTTGCATTAAATATTGGCTACTATAATATTAGTTCTATAATGTGGAGATATATATATATATATAGTTTAATTATTCTGTTAGTCACTATAATTTTATCAAATATACAATTAGATTTTTTATATTTTTTTTATTGAATCTCCACACTACTTTTAATTTTATAACTAAGTCCTTTTTATGTAAAAAAATGTTAAAATTAATGAAATAATATTTCTCTCAAAAATATATAGTCAAAGATTTATTTAAATTCTTAATTATAAATATCTTTAATTTATAAAAAAATATTCTATTAACTCTAAGATTTTTTATGGTATAAAAATTCAAATTAAAGAAAAAAACAGTAGTAATAGAAATCCAAATAAAAAAATATAAAAACTTAATTATAAATCTGGTAAAATTATAGAAACTAATAAAATAATATAGAGAGAGAGAGAGAATTCTGCCGAATCCGGTTATTATTATTTGTAATTGTAACTAAATGGTACTTTAATTTCATTGTTATGCTTTGCACATAATTGAAAAATTATATAAGTAGCTATATATATATATCCCCTTCTTAATAAACAGGACAAGTGAAAATCTTGTCAAGAACACACAGTTTTCATGTCTTAATTGATTGTGATCCAAAATTTGTTGATTCCGAATGGCTTCCACTTCCAAGCTTCTTCTTGGCTCATCATCATTTCCTCATCCTACTCCATCATCTCTTTCCATCACAACTGGTACCACTTTTTCTTCTCTAATCGTTATCAGCTATCAACTTTATATAAAAATAATTGCACTCGAGTTTTACTACATATATAATATAAAATTGGGCTGGTTGTTTAGGTTCAATTGCAACAAGAGGTTTATGGCACAAGAACCGAAAAGTCCAATCCTTGGAGCATAACTGGAACCATTCTTACAAATTCATTCATGGAGGATCCAAGACACCAAATTCTTTTGTAAAAGCAACTTCTGAACCGTCTCATACACAAACCATTTGGAAGTCTACCAAAGATATCATGCACACTCTCCAAAAGTTTAGTGGATCTTATTATTTAATTACTGTGGTTAGTTCACAATCAACCTTATATTAGTGGTTACTAGTTAGGTTGGAATCGTTGAAAAGGTTTTTTTTTAATCAATATATTTATTTAACAAAAATATTATTTTTACACCAAAATTAGTCAGTAAAATCAGTCACCAATGTATTTTTGTATAAATATATGTGTGATTTAATTTATTTTCAACGTGTATTTATATTTTAACATATATTTTATATTGATGACTGATTTTAATGACTAATTTTAGTGTATACATAATATAGTTCACAATTTAATTAGTGGGTTGAATGACTCATACACTCATGAGTCTAATAATCTTTTAAAAACAAACATATATATTTAAGGAAATTTTCTATCAAGTTTCATATAATTAAATAAATTTCATTATCTAATTAGTATGATAAAATAAATTACGGTAATTTTTTTATACATTTAAAAGTTTTCATAAATTGATGAACATATTTATAAATATAAAAAACATTAATAAATATAAATAAATTTTAACAACTTTCAAATAAATCTCTCTGAAAAAAGACAGAAACAAAAAATAATTTGATATCTTGTGGATGAAGCAACTTTAATTTGTTTATGTCGTCAGATAATGAGCATATCTTCGACATCGGTCCTTGCAGTGGAAAATTTATCAGATATATCTCCAAAATTTTTTATTGGCTTATTCAAGGTGAGCTTCATCTTTCTATATTTACAATTCTTTACAAATTAGATTTATATTTAGGATCTTGTGTACAATAGTCAGCAAAATCTCTTATCACTTCACCCTTCCTATAGCATAAATAATGTCATCCTGCATCCAGAAATAATTTATTGGCTTTTTTATTAATTCGCACTCTTTTGCAAACTTATTATCAAATTGTAATTTTTTCAAATTACTTTTTTATATGCCATTGTCGATTTTTTTCTCATATCATGACATTTCTTTTCATTCCCCGCAGGAGGTGCTATAGGAGAAAGTTTAGGGGCCAGTAATTTTTGTATTTTGTGGCTAGCACTTAATCATAAAAAAGAAAGTGAGTGATCTTCCATTTGGATGTAATCTCAAACCATAAAAAATACTATTGATAACCAATTAATGGTTACAAAACACAAAAGTTGCTGGCCCCTAACACTCCTCATAAAATAATAACGTTTTAAAAATCCAACCAATTGTTAAACTAATAGAATTTGAGATAAAAAAATTTAAAAATTCAACCGAAATTCAATTAAGATTGAGTCAGATATAAAAAAATTATATTTATTTATAAAATATATTTTTTAGAAAAAAATATTTTTGTGTTTTATTATTTTAAATCAATTAATTGTTAAAAAATTAGACCAATTTAAATAACAAACCAATTCTATACAAGGATGGCCTTGAACGGGTTGAAGGGAGGATCAGGGACCTGTCAACCTTGGTCACGACAAGATCAGACTTCTCGAGCAGTGAGAGATGGTACCTACAAAGAAATTCTGACGCTCAAATTAAAATGGATCTGAGAGGTATAGATAAGATTTTGGAATGCGTAACATACTTGAGGGAGCCCCTAGCTTACCTTATATAATTCGTCTTGTTATATTATCTTATCTTGTTAGTTAAGATAAGAGAAGTATTTAAATTTGAATAGTAGTTAGAGATATGCGATCTCTTAGCCGGCTTGGGCTGCAATTTAGGGTCTGGACCCAAAGATTCAGGTCGTGGCGAGGCCGTTTGGGGACCCGGAGGTCAGGTCTATAACATTTTCCCCCAAAGTAGAAGAGTATCTTTGCTTAGTCTCGTCATTGGGTGAGCTTATTTCTTCGCGGTATCGGGGGTCCGTGATCCTCATGTTGGCAGATGAGACGTTGATTCTTGTCTTCGTGTGGGGTCAGGGTTTCGTGATGTCTGGCATGCTTGGTCACATCGTCGTCCGTCCATTTCTTTTCTTGGTGATGGGACTTCAACCGTTGTGATTCCCAAGGTGTTATTATGCCGTTTAATGGGAGAGAGAGGTTTGGCGTTTTTCCTTTTTTGCCTTTCACTATTTGAAATGTTTGGGGTTTTGCTTTTCGTTTTTCTTTGTTTTTCCTACTGTAACCGCGCACTTCCCCTTCTCCCTTATTTCCTCTTCTCACACTATTTTCTCTCTCTTTTGTTGTTGTTGCTACCGTTTGGACTGTTTGTTTCTTCCTCGTTTCTTCGCTTCTGTTTTCCAGCACAGGGCAGTGTCTTTCTTCCTTTATGCATTTACTGTATCTTGGTGTCTCCTGTTTCTGTGTTTTTGCATGGTTCTGCATTTAATGGTAGGAAAAATGTTGATGAGGGATATCACGTTTAGTGTAGTTTTAAGTGTTTTAGTTGTGGCTTTGGTATAGGTAGGAATCTTTTGTAAGTTTGAATTTCTAGGTAGTGGACTGACAGTGAAAAATCCTATTTGGATATAGGTATGGTGCGACGGAGGAGTGTAACGACCCGATTTTCGGCAGGTCCGAATCATTGTCAGTAGTCAGGAGTTACTTCCCAGTAGCCCTATAATACTCTAGACTCGATAATACTTACTACATATGAGCCTTTCGTACTAACGAAATTGCGTATGTTAGCTTATTTTTATCATGTCTTTCTTAACAAACCTATTAGCAATTTTCCGAGATATACAATATAAAATAAACACCAAACTAACAGCAAAACTAAATTAGTAATGAGATTACAGAAAACTCTCATGCATGTATACATCTCAGGTTAGTTCATACAAACTTGACATACTTATGTGTGTGTGTGTGTGTGTGTATATATATATATATATAAAACTGACAACTTCCCAGATACCTGGTTCATATAGAAAATCCCTAAGTTGGTACCCGAACTAAAAGAAAAGACAATATCCAGTCCTATCCCTAAAAAATACTACAGAATTGAGGGAAAGCAAAATCTATGGAACAAATACCATCTATCGTACATTCTTTCTACCGTCGAGGCACAAGTCTGTAACCATAAGCTCAGGACTAGTTTCGAGCATCTCCTGTAGGGTCCGACAATACGTGCTCCTCTGGTACCTCTTTAAATATAACTCAAGTGGTGACAATCAAGTCTGGATCTTCCATCTATAGGGGAAAGGGAAAAGAAAGGGGTGAGAACCTATATGGTTCCCAGTAAGGTGACATCGTGAAAGCGCATCTCTCTCGTGAAACCTAGAGTTTTGACTCTATCGTAATAACTCGCTTACTAAATTTGTCAGATACTTCCATATCGTGGGCTCTGACATAATTCTTTCTTGGCATAACTCTTTTTTGCCTGAGCCTTAATTGCGTTTTTGGGCTCAAATTTGATCTCGTCTTGTGACAGCTCGACCGACCAAGCGAGTATTCATCCTGCCAAGTCTGTCTTCTGCAGTACTTGTCAGATAGCCTTGTCTACTCGAACTGCGATAGGGAGGCTCTGGAAGTACTGCCAAAGGCGTCGAGATGCTGTGAGTAACACGTAGGCGAGCTTTTCGAGTTTGGAGTAGCGCTTCTCTTTGTTTTGGAGAACCTTACTTATGAAGTACACTAGACTCTTTGTTTTTTGCTTGTCCTCCCGGATTAGCACCGCTGCTAGTGCTTATTTCGTGATGGATAAGTTGAGGTATAGTGTCTCTTCTGTTTTGGGTTTTGAGAGTATGGGAGTCTCTGCTAGCACTCGAGTTCCCATTTGAAGCTTATATTCTTTTTCATGAGTCTGAAGAAGGGGATAGTCTTTTAGGTCAGGCTCTGAGAAAACGTGAGAGGGCAGCAAGCGTCTAGTTAGCCTTTGGACATCTTTGAGGTTTGTGGGGCTACTCATCTCAAGGATGGTCTTACACTTTTTCGGGTTTGCCTCTACTCCTTGTTGTGTGATCATGAAACCCGAGAACTTCCCGGCCTCCATCCCGAAGGTGCACTTCGTCGAATTAAAGTGTATTCGGTGCTTCCTCAGAGTATCTAGTATGAGTTTTAGGTAATCAATGAGCTCCTCGCCTATTTGAGTCTTGGTTAGCATGTCGTCAATATATATCTCCAATTCGGTCCCTAAGAGGTCTTTGAAGATCTTTGTGATGAGTCTTTGGTAGGTAGCCTCGATATTTTTTAGCCTGAAGGGTATGACTATGTAGCAGTACGTGCCTTTCGGGATTACGAACGCGGTCTTTACCTCATCTGGTCGGTACATGGGTATCTGGTTGTACCCGGAATAGGCATCCGTGAAGTTGAGGTACTAGTGTCCCAAGACAGCGTCTACCAGTTCGTCGATGTTTGGTAAGGAAAAGGCATCCTTTGGACAGACTTTGTTCAAGTCTGTGTAATCCACAAGTTTTCCTTTTACGCTGAAGGGCAGATTTTTGTTGATGAATGTGAATTCATATTTGGTTTTCCTTATATGTAGCTTTTCCATGTCTCCTTATGATTTTGGTCTCAACTGGTCATGGTCGTGCGTCAAGGTCGGCTAAGAAGATTCCCGCCACATCCCATGATCACTTTCGGAGGGCTAGGCTGGTGTTGTCACATTCTACCGTGACTTCTTGGTCACCATGTATTGTTCCTATGATGTTGTTGTCAGCTTGCAAATTCATGATTAGGAACTTGGTGAAGATGACGGTGGATAGGTCGTTAATCTTCTTTTCAAGGATGATGTTTTAGGCCATGGAGTCCTTTAGGACCACGAACTCGAAGAGTACGATCTTCCTCTAGCCTCCGGCTTCAATGGTGACTGGCAGCACTATAGAGCCGTATGGTTTGAGGAAGTTATCTCTGAGTGTGGTTACTCCGTTGTGGTGACTTTGTAGATTCTTGTTTCGGAGTCCTAACTTGTCGAAGGCTCCTCCAAAAAAAATGTTGGAGTTGGCTCCGGTATCTACCAGTATTCATTTTACTAATTCGGTTTCGACCCTTGCCGAGATGACAAAGGGGGCATCTTCCCGCCGAAGTGCCGTTCTGGCAATCGTCGAGGGAGAACGTGATCACTGCCAGGAGGGAAGAAGTTTGTGTTTTGTCTTTCACAGCCAGCACCCGAAAATCTTTTTCAGAGCCGATTTGGATTTTTCTAACGCATATTTCCTTGTGATCACATTCACTATTATGGTGAGGTCGATTCTTGAACTTTCCTAGTGCGCATGTGTCACCATCCTGGGATTATGTCCTTCCCACTCTTGTGATCTTTCTCTTTCAGTTTTCCTGGATTCTCGGATAATTTTGGTGAACTCATGGAGTTTGCCATCTCGGATGGCTTGTTCGAGAGTGTCTTTTAGATCAAAGCAATCTTGAGTCTTGTTTTCGTATCCTCTGTGATAGTTGCAATACAAGTTTTTGTTACTGCCTGTCTGTTCCTTCAATTGTCGCGCCTTTGGGAGAATGCCTCGTTCAGCTATCTGGTGATAGATCTCCGTGATGGGGGCTGGTAGGGGTGTAGTTTGTGAACTTCCCCACTCTGGGTGGCCGGTTGGTAGCGGTGGATTTGTAGTGCTCCTTCGAAGTATCTCTGGACGGTAGGTTACTTTGAGGTGTCGTATTGCCGTGTTGCCGTTTATTGCCTGTCGCGGCTTGGCTGACCTCTTCGTCGTTTATTTATTCCTTAGCAAGGTTTTGGATTTCGTGCATAGTCCATAATGGTTTGGTGGTGAGGTATTTTCGGAAGTCTTTGTTCATGAGGCCATTGGTCAGGCCGAGGCTGGCCACGAAGTCTGTGAGCCCGTCGACTGTCAGGCTCCCGTCGTTGAACTTGTCGAGGTATTTTCTTGTGAGTTCGTCTTGCCTTTGTGTGATTCCAAGCAGACTGATCGGGTGCTTTGCTTTGGTGATTCTGGTAGTGAACTGCGCCATGAATTTTCTGGAGATGTCATCGAAACTGGCTATCGAGCCATTGGGGAGAGCGTTGAACCACTTAAATGCGGGACTAGCTACGGTTACTGGGAAGGTCCTACATTGAACCACATCGGATCTCTTTTTAAGTTCATCCTGGCTTCAAAAGCCATGAGATGTTCCTGTAGGTCCTTCGTCCCATCGTACTTTATGTCGGTTGGCTTGTCAAAGCCTTTCGGTAGCTTGGCCTTTATGATTCTCTCAATGAACGAGATGACTTTCATTATCACGTGCTCACTCCTTGTCCGTTTGGAGTCCCGTTGGTGCCTTCTGTCTTCGTTATCGCGTCGGCACTCCAGTTCCTGGGAAGCGGTACGATTCCGACACTTTTCGTGGCACCGGTCGAGTGATCTTTCGTTCCTGATTTTTTGCCATGATCGACTCTTGGAAATTGCTTGACTTGCGTGTTCCGGCTGGTATTGTTCTTTGGAAGCGACCAAATCCTCCAGGGTTTGCACACTTTGATAGAGATCTTGAATTATTTGGATTGCTTTCTCCCTTAGAACTCTAGAACGAAGAACAACTACTATTTTATCACTTAAAAATAATTCATTAAAATAATTAAAATGTTTCAGACTCAAATGCCAAATGGTGAGAAGGGTATTTTTAAAAAAAAAAATATTTATACTACTTATTGTATATATCTTTTTTGTATTTATTATTTTTATGGTATAAAAGCTTTTTTTTTCATTTCTTAACTATCACTTTTAATATTAAAAACAAACATAAACAAAACAGATATTGTCCTTAGAACTGTGTTCTTCCATTTTTAGTGGTCAAGAGATTACTTATACGATAAAAGTACCTTGATAGGATGATGAAAAAAAGCCCAAAATAATGGTATGTATGTATTACTTTGTAATATTTCCTAACTTTTTTTCTTTCTTTTCGATGATCCTAGAAGATGAAAGGTATGTTTTCTCTTAGAAGATATGATTATTAATTATAACTTTAGAAGTGTTTTATAAACCTTTTTTTTGTTTTGTTTTCTCAGTTTATCATTCCTATCATGTTCATGCATTGGTATACAGTTGGCATAAATCAACTAGTTGATATTGAAATAGACAAGGTATGAACTTCTTGGCATTGTGAAATTTTAGATTTTGTAATTTCACAAAGGTTGTTTTAACCGAAATCTTTTTTGGCAATAAGTTGGTAGATAATATATTGGTACCCTATATTTTTCTTTTATATATATATAATATGGTTAAAATTTTGTTAACTTTTCGAAATTCTATCTTTCTGATTTTTCCAAATTGAAAGATTTTCATTTTATTTTATTTTAATTAACATTTTTTACTTCTAATATATTATATATTGTAATACCATTTTTTGTGTGACTGTATTGTAATACCATTTATGTATTCATAGATAATTCTTTTAGTAAAAGAAAAATTAAAAGTTAATGATTAAATTAATTTATGAAAGATTAATTTCTTAAAAATTATCAATTAATTATATTTGTCTTTAATTTTTATCACTCTATCAACAATTTTCATTAACGATTAATAATTCGAAATGTTAACTAACAGCATACATATCGAAATGTCTAATTGAATACTGACTGAATATGTTTATAAAAATTTCTATCAATTTAGTTCCTTTTTTCGATTACTATATATAATATAATCCCAATATAACATAAAATCTAAATTGATGAATTTTCATAAATATATTTAGTCCGCATCTAATTAAATATATTAAGTGTCATGTTTATTGTAAATTAACATTTCACATTATTAATCATTAGGGAAACTTGTAAACACACATAAGTGAATATATATCTGTCTCACACTAATTTTACATACACATTTTAGTTTATTACTTTGTTTATGGTATATGTCTTACTTTTCTATACTAATGTTATTGTTTTATTATTATTATTTGTAGATTAACAAGCCATATCGTCCTTTGGTATCTGGAAAAATTTCTTACAAAACTGGAGTCATTATCACTATATCATGTTTATTTATGGTACGCTATAATTGATTTATTACTTTTACCCCAGCATATCAATGCCTCTCATGTCTTCTAAGTTAAATTTCAATTTCATTACCATGTGTTAATAACTTAATATAATTTCCGTTCCTTTTTTTAATTCCTTGACAAATTATTTGTTAGTTACAGCTCTATTAAAGTATTATTCACGCTCTTTCAAATTTATTTTATAAAAGCGTTCAACTTTATGTTATTTATTAACTCCTCAATTTTTTATTTTAATTACTAACTTGTACACTTCATAGCTAAATAAATTTAGGGTTTGATTAGGTAAACTTTTACGAAAAAATCTTTTTTTTAATTGATTTTTTAAAGGATTTTTTAGAAAAAAAATATTTGTATATTTAAATATTTTATGTACAAATATATTTTTATCGAATAATTATATTTGAGTACGATAATATAAAAATATTATTTATTTATTTATAATATTTATATTTATTTTTAGTAAAAAAAAGTAAATTGTAACTTTTTAAAAAGATATTTTTATTTATTTAATATTTTTATTTTTACTATTAAAATTATGCTAAACACATTAAAAATAAAAAAATTCTATCAACTTAATAACATTCAAACAAACTTTTAATCGTGTTCAATTCCTTTAAAGTGGGAATAAATGAAAATCAATCATATATCAACCTTTTTTTCAATTTATTACAAATCCTACCTTTTTAAATGATATGGCTTTTAGAAAATTTAAATGAGAAACTTTATTAATATTCATGCATTAAAATAATTTTTTTTAAACTAATTTTTGGAATGAATTAAATTCGTTCTTATGATTTTTCTAGATCTTGAGAAGGGGCCCTTTATGAATTTCAAATTATTATTTTATCTCATACCAAATTATACAAATCAAAGAAGAGAATAAAAATTAACACAGTCATGTATCTAAATTTAATTCTATGTGTAATAAAATTTACATCTAATTTTATCACAACGATAATAGAATTGAATTATAATCATTAACTGATGACAATCTTCAATTCAAAGACAAAACAAAGTTAAAGAAATAAAACTAGCTCTAATACTAAGATTAAACCCTAAACCAGAATTCTTTATGGAAAGACACAAAATACAAATGAAATTTACTTCATAACTTTTTTTCCTAGTCTTTTGCAGAGAGAAAAATTCACCTTTAAAGGCTTCATTTTCTTTCTTGTGTTGATTATATTTAAAAGGAAGCTTGCTAAAATTTTCATTCATCATCAATAATTTCATAGAGTTCATTAATGGTAAGAACAAAATTGTTTACCTCCTCAACAGGTTGTTTGTCATTTGCCATCAGACAAATTTATTTTTCCTCTTCATCTTTTTTAGATTTATTTTCTAAATCTTTTCATGATAGCATTAGTATTTTCTTCTTTTCTCTTGTTTTCTTGTACTTTTTCACAAGTGGATACTTTACTTTAAAGTGTTCTAGTTTTTTTTACAGTAATGACAGATTACTTGGTTCAATTATATTTTATCTTTTCTAAATTAACCAGATTTTTTGTCTTTATTTCATAAATATTCTCAATCTCTTTACAAAGAGTTGAATCTGATCATCTTCGAACATATTGTCTTCTATCTCTTCATCTTTAGTTTCAATTTTGGACTTAAGGTGTAACATTCTTAGTACTAGAATGTCACATTTTTGTCTGCGTCACTCTGATAACGAGGAGATTATGACGACTTCCATATATTTAATAATAAGATAGGAGCTTTAATTCGAAACCGTATCAAATTTTTCCTTAAAATTCAGAAATACTTTTTTATTTATATACACCTACATACAAATCAATCACGATACTTCACATGTACATATACAGATACAAAGATTCTTTATACAAATAGCTTACAAATATTACATACGTACATATCAATACAATCACAACTCCTATTCCTTTTATAAAAATATAAGTAATGACGAGAGAAAACAATAACTAAGATATTATAAATAGATACAGTACAACTAAAAATTCAACAAAATCTTTGTTGGCTTTCTCGTCTATTTCCTGAAAAGATACGTACAGTTGTAGGAGGTGAGAACCTAACTACACGATCTCACTAGAAGAGTTTAAGAATTGTTATAGAAAGATATATGTATATAATCAAAATTCTTTTACGAGCAGTAATCATTGCTAGTCTTATAAATTCTTTCTTTAATTCAATTTATTTAAATTCTTAATTCCATCCAATTTTTTACTCATTCATTCACCAAACCTCAATCTTTATTTTCAAGTCATGTGATTATCCATTCAAAACCAAAAATCATCAAATCACACCACCACAAGTCAAAATACATATCAATTTCACCAAACTTACCGAGATATATAATTTATTTAATCACGACCTTCGACCCCAACATATAATCAAATCATGACTTCCGACCCAATAAATAATCAATTCACTTACAAGCTACCACACTTCATCATAATTCAAACTAACGTCACAAACACAGGCAATCAAACAAACAATTAAACAATCACATATGCATATAGAAAACAGTTATAACAGATAGTACAATTAACAGTTAATAAAATATCAATTAGGTAAATTAAAATAATTATACACACCCAAACAATTATAAATAAATTCAATATGATGTATGTCTATTCTTTTAATGGACAAACTAAAGAAAGGAATAAAAATTTTCACAACCATATATCTTAGTTCAATATCTAAAAGTAATAAAACCTATCTTCAGTTTCCACTACAACAATATTAAAATTTGATTACAATCATTAACTCAAAAGCAAAACAAAAGAATCAAAATTAATTTCAACACCAAAACAAATAATGAAGCTTAAAACCAAGCTTCTAGAATGCCAAATTGACTTAAATCCTGAGTCACAAATGCCAGGGCAAAACTCAAACCTGAATTCTAATGTCAAGAATGAACTCTAAACCAATGCACTTTACATCAAGACACAAACATACAAATAAAATTTATTTTATGACTTTTCTTCTTAATCTCTTACTTTTTTTTTCTTATGACTTTTGTTGATTTCTCCCTTAATACTATGATTTTTTTCTTTATAAAAATAAGAAAAAAGAACACTGAATGATCCTAAGACTAGACACAATGATATTTCCAGAATTTCTAAAACTCTTAGAATGAAAATTTGGTCTGCAATATAAACTTGAATATGAAGAGAAATATTCTCTAGACTGTGTTTGTTTATAAGTATGGAATATTGAAGTAGGAATTAAGATACACAAAATTATATTTGGCAAATGAGACACAGACAAAGACATTATGTCTAGAGATACAAATTAGTGTATTTTGTGTTCTTCCTAATAAAAAGTACATAATGTCACTAACAAAAGACATAACTTATTCTACATTTTTTCTTTCATTGTTGTTATCAATCTTTTACAATTATATTTTTTATCATTATATTTTTCTTTCTAAATTTTTTGTATGAAAAAAATAAAAACAAATTGAACTTTCATAATTTATTCTAGTTTAGCATCAAACAAAATACAAAAACACTAATTTTTATGACTTATCCTTTGTGTTTTATTCCTAATGTCTTATCTTGTTATGTTCTTAGAATCAGACGCAGCCTAACTGATGGGGGTGGCAAAGCGGGTAGCCCGCCGTCTCCTCCCGCCACAAATAATGGGACGGGCTGACCTATCCCACTATATAAAGTGGGTTCAAAATGCTAGTTTACCCCCACTTTATGGCGGGTTGGCAAGTTAACTAGCTTAACTTTTTAAAAAAAAATAATTAATTAAAATTAATAAAAAATAATAATTTAAAAATTAAATATAAATAAAAAAATAGTCAAATTATAATATAAATTTTTTTATTATTTTTTTATTTTTAAATTCAATAGAATTGTTCAAAATAATATTAGTCAATAAAATTATCTTTATTTTAAAAATAAGTCACATAATCTGAGGATGTATATAACGTTCAAAATTCTAACAACCTGACCCTTTTTTGGTGGATTTGATAGATTGACTCGACAAAATCGACCCGTTTTACTATCCTTATTAATAGATGATATAACTTTTCTAGTTGTTTTTCCCTTTTTCTTCTTTATAATTCAAAGTCTTTTATTTTTGTCAGGTGTGCCGCTAGAATTTGCTCAATTTCCTTTCTCATAATTGATACCATGAATTTCTCCAAATCTTTTCTTTCCCTTCAGTCAAAATACAATCCGGATCACTCTAATATCACCTCCATTCATTGTGATCTCTTGGACATTCGCCTTGTGTGTGAGTTTGATACCTATCACTCTTAACATACATATTACTATATTAGACACAGAAAAAATATGTTAACTATATTCAAATAACCCAGTAATAACATAATTAATCTTAACTCAACACATTTAAATTTAAAGGTTTTTAATGACTTAAAAAAAAATTGAATTTAAACTTTTTTTTTTTAATTTTTAAACTTAGACATCAAAATAAATTTAAAAGTAAATTACAGTTAAGTCTGATTTAACAATTATGTAAAAGACAAAATAATATCTCATAACAAATGGAATAAAAAAAGTAGAGAAGAGAAGCTTGCACCACCAAATTTAATTACTTTGTACAATGTGACTTATATTCAATCTCAACCATAATTATAGTTGAATTTTTACTATTTTTTTTAAAGATTACAAACACCAATTTTCTACTATTCTTCCTAATCTTGTTAAGAAATTCACAAACTTCTAACCAGCCTTGTTTTACTTATGCTCTCTAATCTAGGTTCTTAATACTAAGTACTCATCTAATTTAGTAAAAAAAATCTCTCAAGATCATGAACAAAACAGAAAATATATTAAAAGAGATTGAGATATTTAATAGCTTTTCTTCCAAATTCTACTCTCTTTATCTTTTTTCGTATATGGCTTTTTTAAATGTCTCACCTAATCTCTTTTATCATGAGAAATCAAAGAAAGATAACAGATAAAAAAAAATATTTAATATAACATCATAAAGGAGGAGATAGAGATAATTTTAAAGCTATGAAAAATTCGGATTTTAATTCTCACTCATTAGTCTTCAATTTCTGGCGATTACACTCTTTTGTATAAGGATAATGCTTCCAAAAGTTAACAAAATTCTGCACCGTACCACAAGGACAAGTTCCTTCAAAATGAGAACGCAACAGCAGTGGTTTTGCACAAATAGCATCAGAGGCGTTTTGCAAGATGCAGAGATGGTGGATAAGCAAGTATGGCACGGACATAGGTGATAGTGACAGAGGATCATGGTTAGTTGTGCTCTGTGATATAGATGCAGCTAGGGTTCTTTGCCTTGTACTGCTACCATCAGCACCATTGATTCTTTAACTTTAGCTCTCAGATATATCTTTTTTTCTAACAAATTTAGGTTAGTCGAGTGGTCAACTCAGTTGTCTGTTTAAGGGGTTCGAATTGCGCCTTGTATATGTAATAACTCATTAGTCAGCAAACTCGTGGAAAACCAAAAAAATATGGAAAAGTATAGGGAGCCAATGGTTTAAGCGTACAATGAAAGTTTAGGAAGTATTAGAGATATGACCATTAGTGTTACATTGTCTTGTCAGGTTATGCTTTTAGGATGAGTGGGTTCATGATATGGTATTAGAGTTCTAGATTCGAAAGGTCAAGAGTTCGATCATTGGTGAATTCCAAAATTAACTTAAATTTTTAGGATGAGTGATTTTATGACATGAGATGTTTATTATCCCTAGTATTCGGATGGTTATTCTGGATAGTGTGGGTGATGTTCATTTTATTCATAGACCAAAGGTTTAGCCCATTATACACTTATGTCATTGGCTCCCTAGCACTACCCAAAAAATATATATCCTCTTTCCTTCATTTATTTGATGAAGAGAAACACATTTTTCTTCTTTACATTTTTTTCTACCCGAACTGGATTTTACCGCTGAGATTAGCCTTGTTGTGTGTCTTTGTTGGACAAAAACTCAAAAAGGCATCAACTCTCATCTTAATTCTTTGTCCACACAAGACCACCTGAAAATGCTTGGCCCCTTTTTGTCAACATCAGTACTACTATGGGCCTGTACCAATAAAATATTTATCAAACCAACTTTAGACTATTAGTCCAATTAAATATGTATATTTGTCATCACTAAAGATTAAAATTATTATTTACCAAAAAAAAAAGATTAAAATTATTGTTTCCAAACTCAACAAAATCTAATAAAATTTACAACCTTTTATATATTATTTAACTACACTTTTTAGCTTTTTAGTAAAATGCATTGTGTATTTCAGTTGTCAAGCTGCAACGGGTAGCATTCACTACGATAGTGTTGGATCAAAATTTCGTTTGTTTTAGTGATTTGGCAAAAATATTTGCACTCTAATTATAAGACATATAAAGCAACCAATTTGTAAGTGTAAAAAACTAACAATTTTGTTGATGAGAAATATTAGGACCAACTCTTTTAATCAAATTTTAGTTCATATTTTAGATTAATACCTTATTTTTATACTATTAGAATTTAAAATTTAATCTTTAGAGCTTAAAAGTTATGATTTAAAATTCAGTTTTTAATATTTTAAATTAACCAAATATTAATAAAAATAATAAATTTTATTGATGAGATAGCATATTTTTTAGCATGAGCACTACAAGAAACAAGGGGTTTGGCCACAGAAAAAACCGTGGCTAAACTCCAAAATAACTGTAGCAACCATATATTGACCACAAAAAAATATTCGTGGCTAATCAGGGGGTTGCATTGCCACAGTTTTTTGGCTTTTAGCCACAATTTTAAGAACCGTGGAGACCTTAACTTAGCCACAACATAACAAAAATTAGCCATGATTTTAACCGTGGCTAAATCCCAAAATAAAACAAAAAAAAATTATAGACCACAGCAAATTTGCCATGATTTTAATCGTGGCTAACTATGAAGATTCCAAAAAAAATTTATATTCTACATTTTATTGTATTTACATCAAATTTGACGATAAAAAGATATTTTCTTTTACATAATGAAATAAATTCAACATCCATACATATAGAATAAAGCAAAAGAATTCAACAACACAAAATAACAAAATATACAAAAGATAATATAAGTTCAAATACTTAGAATTAACACTTCATTGTGTGCTCGATCAAAGGATTGGCTACGCTGTTAGTAGCTTTCAACTTCCTATGCAACTTCACTAGCTAGAGCTAAACATTGTAAGTGAAGACTTTCAATGTCTCTTGGAAGGCTAGAATCATACACTAATGAATATGAGCTCAATCATTAAAGATCTGTGCACTGCCATGCAAACAAAAAAAAAGTATACAAAGACGGAAAAGAAATATAGTGAAACAAAGCAACAAGAAGAAATAAACTTTGAACTTTATATATGTAAGAAACTTGGAATAATTCAAAACAAAAAGTGAGACCTAACTTCAATGAATCAATAAATGTCATGACCTGTGTTATTTGTGCTTTCCTTTGATCTGCCTCTCCTCTACATATCTTCCATCATAATCCAAAATTCATCAAATATTAATTGTATTCATAATATATTAAGTAATTAAGCACGTGCACCAGCAATCTGCATACCAACTAGTCAAGAATTCTAAGAAATAATAACAGCTAAGACATTAAAGTACCTACTTAACAATTTGGTTTCAGCAGCTTTATAAAGAGAAGAGAATACAAAATATACTTCTTGTTCTAAATGAAAAAATGGTGCCATGTGCACATCTGATTCACTTTAACTAGTATCCTCTTATTTGTGTTGTTTTACTTGTTGCAAGTTCATTCTTTGCTCTGATTGTTTAATTTTTTCACCCTTATGTCTTTACACTATCATACTTCCAAATTGTCATACTAAATGGGTTTAATTAAATAACAAGAAGAAGAAATAAACTTTGAACTTTATATTACATAACAATAAGAAATTAAGAATATTCAAGCAATAAGATGACATTCAGGTATTATACATGAAAGATAGGTAGAATCACATAATACATTAAGTAATTAAGCACGGCAACAAAATCACATACAGGATAGGTGGAAATGTGGAATCATGTACCTATAGCAGAGATTCTTTCACATACAAGCAGCTCCTAAAGTTTTTCATAGCATAATATCACCATCACCATTTTTACCTACAAACAATTGTAGATAAAACAATCAGCTACCTTCTTAATTAAAATATGATAAAAACTTTTCTCCACACTGGATCCAAAATTGCTAAGGTGTATATATATTAGTAGACAAAATAAACTAGGGGCACATAATTGGAAGGGAAAAATTATAAAAGATATAACAGAAAGGCCTACACTAAAATATCTTCAACTTGTAAAAGATAAACTTGCTTCAAGTAACATGTGAGAGATTAAAAATCAACTTACCTTGCCAGTATTAGATAAGAACTCATGAACATCATTCTTTGTTGCCCTTAAAGGCATCTGAAATTATAAGCTGATAATCATCAAGAAAAAAATACTGTGATACATAAGGTCTTATAATGGTCAGATGGACACTTAGAACACTGCAAAGAATATGACATATAACATTGCAAAGTAATGATGCAATCACAATTCAGATTCTCCAATTGATAAAATAATCACAACACAATACATATACAAAAAAAAACTGAAAATAAAAGAGGAAAAGAAATAACTCACCCGAAGCGATTGAACTAGCACCTGGTAGTGGTGACTCAGGCATCGGCAATCCAACCCTACCTGTTGCCGTCATGCTCAAACTGATCTATGAGCGACGACAACAAGAGGAAGAATAGGCAGATCTAGGATGCAGGGGAGCTTTCCTGAATTTGGCGTAGACGAGCTCCAACACAATGATAAACCCCATGATTTCCTATGCAAGGTGAGGATTTGACCTACTAATTCAACAAGAGAGAAGCTCGGAGGAAAGAAAAGGGCTGAGATGATGCAAGGAAGGGAAGATATAACAAGAGGGGCAAATTGGGTGGTTTAAGATAAATTGGGGCAGAGGAGAGGGCAATACCAAGGTGGACAAAAGATTGAGATGGTGAGAAACGGTTTTGTGTGATTATTGAAGGTGAGAAACGGTTTTGTGAAAGACATGGTTAAAAATTACGAAAGTGCTCCGATTTAGGGACCACCAAGAATGTTCGTGGAAAATTACCAAAATTTAGCCACACTGAGAGTTTTCGTGACAAATATGAGATATTCTCATTTATATTTGCTACATATTAGTGTTCGTAACTAAATTTTTGTGGCTAATGCCCGTTTATGTGGTAGTGGAGAAACAAGAGATATTTAAAGATAATTATAGTTAACAAATAGAAAATGTAGCTTATCCTTTATACATGTTTTTCGCCTTTTTTTTTTTTCTACAGAGTTTTGGACTGGGGTGGATAACAAAATCAAAGCCATTGATTTGGTGTCTCGTTATGTATTTTGTGGCAATGACAGGTTATTCAATTAATGTAAGTTCATTATATTGATCGAAATAAAAATTATGTTAGGAGGATTCAAAGGTATCGCCTCACATACACTACTTTTTAATGTTCTCATATATGTAATATTTATTTTACAGTGAAAATTCAGGTGCAATCAACTTCACATGAAGTTGATAGTTAAGAATCGTAAAATAATTTGATTGATTTGACTAAATTTTTATCTAATAGTTCTCAACTATCAACTTTATGTAAAGTTGACTGCACCTGAATTTTCACCTAATTTTATGGTGAATACATTATTATTGATATAACTATGTTTTCAGTTGCCACTTTTAAGATGGAAGAAATTTACAATTCCTACACTATTGTCAACTGTACCACCTATGCTAATAGCAAATAACATTGCACCTTTTCTTCATATGAAGGTATTACTTTACATAATTATGCTCTTTAGAGGCATATAACTAGTGATAAGGGTGTATCCATTAGTTTTTGCATGTGCATTGTAAAAAAAAAATCACATTTTTTCTTTGTGCTAGTCAAATTACTAATAAACTATTTGCAACTAGCATTTTAGAGAGATTTTTAATTAAGCGAACAATCTTGAAAACTTAGGTGCAGTTGACTTCATGTGAAGTTGATAGTTGAGAGTCATTAGATAAAAACTTAGTCAAATTAGTCAAATTATCTAACGACTCTCAGTTATCAACTTCACGTAAAGTCGACTGCATCTGAGTTTCCACTGTGAACAATAGTATAATCAATTTTCAATATAGCAAATTGGAGTTCAAAGAAGTCTAATATTTTTTTTTTTTTTGGTTCAAATGTAATGCTTGATTCTAGACCTATGTTCTCGAGAAGACAACTATGTTTCCAAGACCAAGATCAATAGTCTTTACCATTGTGGTCATGAGCTTTTACTATTTAGTCATCATGTTGTTTAAGGTAAGAAACTTATATATAAACGGAAAAATTTTAAGTGCACTAAACAGCACCGATGTTTCAGTTGTTTTAACCGTTGATTTTAATTAATATATATTATATATATTTTTTATAATTCAGATCAACGGTTAAAATAATTAGAATATTAATATTTTCGATACACTTAAAACTCTTCCTATATAAACATTAATAGGTATTTTGCTTTAATTTCCTGTCCTAATAAATAATAATTTGTGGGATAAAATAGGACATACCTGACATTGAAGGAGACACAGCTGCAGGTTTACAAAATTTGTCCATACGCTTAGGTCCAAAGCGGGTATTTCTAATCTCTTGGAATATCTCATGATTAAGTTATACGAATTTAATTTTAATGTAATCTCAACATAAAAGTAGTTCTATATGTATATTTAGTCACGTAATATGACATCAACAAAATAACTATTTTTTATATTGATCACGTAAATAGTTATCTAATAAACGAATATAATTAAATGATTATAAAATATTTTATATTATTAGAGTATTAAAATTAAACTCTATATCATACTATCATATTTCTAAATTATTAATCTTGTTTTAGGTATTCTGGTTATGTGTTTTACTTCTTGAAGTGGGTTATGGAATTGCCATTATCATGGGAGCAACATCTTCCTTCTTATGGAGTAAAATTTTTACGGTAATGTTTTATTCATCACTTCCTTAACTTATTTCGGGTACTACGTATTACGTAATCAGGTTGCGCATTTTATGCGATTCTATCCTATATATCTGAAATATGACACCGTGTCTATTTTCATAATAACTGCAGCATTTAGAATTATAGATTGAAAGATAGTATCAAAATATTGATTTGAAATAATTTAGACCACCTTATAATTTTTCATCAATTTATTTAAGAGCAATGTTAGAGTCAACAATTTTTGTGATTGTTAGCCATCAATTAGCCATCAATGATGATTTGATAGTGTGAGATTGGTGTGATATTTCATCCAATGACTCACATTTTTCTGCTAGTTACATGCTGGCCAAAATTCAATAAAACTGCTGGTCTCCTAGACTTTTCCTTTATTTAAGGGTTAAGTACGATTTTAGTCTCTAAGTATAGGTCGAAAATTGTTTTCGTTCCCACACTTTTTTTTGTATACAAAATGGTCCCTAAAATTTAACTTGGTTTTAAAATCGTCCTTAAAGTTTAATTTGGATTTAAAATTTTGACAGTAAAAGTGGAGACAGAAATTGATTGTGGATAACTTCTTCTTCTTCTTTCCTTCTCTTTTCTTCTTTTTCCCTTTTCTCTTCGCAGGAGCAAAAACACTCTTCTTCTCTTATTTTCTTCTTTTTTATTTTATTTTATAATTTTTTGTTATGAGTAATTTGGTCCAAAATTTTAAAATTTAAATAAAAAAGACGATTTTAAAACTTAATTTTAAATTTTATAGACAATTTTATATAAAAAAATTAAAAACAAAAAAAAATTTAATCTATATTTTAAAAACTAAAATACTAAAATAGTACTTAACCTCTTATTTAACATGAAATAAGGAGTCTAAGACACTAATTTAGTAACCAGTTTTTTTTTTTTCTCCCATGTAGACGTATGTACTTTTATATGTACCTCCGTATAATCAAGTTTACTAATATGAAGTGAAAGTAGGATTATTTCATTATTATAACAAAGTTTTGATTGTATTGTATCATTCAATTTTGTTAGGTGATAGCACATGGCATCATGGCTTTGATTTTTTGGTACCGTGCTAATTCTGTAGACTTAAAGAGCAAAGATGCTTCCCAATCCTTTTATATGTTTATCTTTAAGGTATGCAATTACTACTTTACACTATAAAGTAATATGAGAAATTAGTTTTCTAGGTGAATCCAAAATATTTCATGATGGAATTTATGATAAGTTCACCCTGTATTTTTAATACATTAATATTTTACAAGATAATAAGATCCTTTTATGTAACTACTCAATCAATATGATGCTATCCAAAAGAGAACTATGATGCCTTTGAAAAGTCAATGTTGACCAAAGTTATGAATGCTTGTGAATATATATAAGTTACGTTATTGCTAATAATTCACATATTTCATTTTATTTTATTTGTTCAGCTTCTATGTGTGGAGAACATCCTTGTACATCTCGTGAGATGAAGATGCAGATGAATTATTCATATAATAAATAGTGCAACCTTTTCTGCTACATATCTTGGTTCAATAAATAATTTTGTAGATATATAGTTATTCAGATTGATTATGTATTTTTTTATATATAAACTTATTAGTAATTATTGTTTTTCGTCCATAACTTTGCTTTAATATCAAATGGAAAATATTTGGATGTATGTCTAACAATTTTGGATAGGAAAACTTCCATCACACATGTGCATAAATGGAAAAACATATAAAGACAAAATTCCACAAATTCATTACATGAAACTAGCTTTTCAATCAAGAACAAGTACATTTATAATGTGAACTTGAAAAATACTATATAATCATACGGAGTCATGAAGTATTAAGAGAGGCACAATTACTAACATATTAAGTAGAAAATAATTGTAAGGACAGAAATCTTTAATATCAATAGAGATACAACGGAAATTAAAAGTTTCATCCAAAAATATTAATTAGGGTTAACTACGATTTTGATTTTTAAGATAGGAACTAAAAAATTTTTTGGTCTCCCACAGTTTTTTGTTTATAGAATTATCCATAATTTTAAAATCGTCTTTCGGACTAAAATATTCTTTCACCTTCTTCCCTAAAATCAAGTAGAAACAGAATCAGAACCAGAAGCAACAACAATAAAACAATATAATAAACATTAAAAAAATAGATAATGAATCAACAAATTTGTATAATGAAACAATAAAATAATAAAACAATGTAATCAAGAAGAAGAAGAAGAAGAAGAAGAAGAAGAAGAACAACAACAACAACTATGAAACAATGTAATAAATCAGAAACAGAAACAACCATAAACAACAATATAAAAGAATCATAATAAAAAATAAAAAATATAATAGAAGTAGAAGAAAATGAAATTAGAATCAACAACATAATAGAAGCAGAAGCGCTTTTCTCTACCCTCTTTACCGCCAACCACCCTCACCCACCGAAGCGTTTTCCCCTGTCCGAACCCTAGTTTCGCCAACCAGTCTCGGTCACCACCTCTGTCCACACCGCCAGCAAGCCACCCGAACCACCCTCCTTTCTCTTTTCTTCTTCCTCTCCTCTTTTCTCTTCTCCTCTGCTCACTGTCTCCTGGCTGATTCGCCATCACAGTGCCGCCACCCTTTTCTTCTTCTATTTTCGCGCTATCTTATCGCCACCGTCACAGCGCGAAGCCCTCTTCTCCTTCCTTGGCTCACCTCCAGTTCACGCCATCTTCTTTAATCTCCACCATCACTGTCGGCCTCTCCTCCACCCACCATCATAAAACCACCGAAGCCTTCTCGTGTTCTTGCCTCGAACCAGAACTCACCGTGATCGAGCACCTCTACTGAGCCCAGAGGAGCAGCGACGAGATCCAACGACCGAACGACGACGAGCAGTGGCGGTGACAAGGAGCAACGGTGATGGATTCCCTTTCCCTTCTCTTTTCCACATTTCCTTTCCCCTCTTCTTTCCTAAAAAGTGAAAACCCCCAACGTGATTTTCTTTCCCTTTTCCCTAGTCCTTTAGCCCCTTTTATATATATATATATATATATATATATATATTTTAATTAGAGATAATTTGGTAATAAAAATTAAAATTTTGGTAAAAAGAATGATTTTAAAACTAAGTTAAACTTTAGGGACGATTTTGTAAGCAAAGAAAGATTGGGGACGAAAAAAATTTTTAACCCCTACCTTAAGGACTGGACCAAAATCGTACTTAACCCTATTAACTATGTACTCAAGTGTGTAGCTCAAATTTTTTTTTTTGTTATGGTGTAATTAGTAAGTTTGTGCACTATCTATTCTTTAAAGAAGAATTTTGTGAATTTGAGCTTTATTTATGGATTTATGCAACATCTGAGTTTTCAATAGGGGTGGCAATGGGTAGGGTAGGGTAGGATTTGGATCCAACCCTAACCCTATCTGCGGGTTGAAATTTTTATATAAACTCAACCCTACTCTATTCGCGGGTTGAAAATATTCCAACCCTAACCATACTCGTTCTTGACCCGCGGATTCCCGATCCAACCCGCGAGTTACAAAAAATATACAACACTATTATATAACTTGATGATAATTTAAAATAGAACTGATTTTTATGTAAAAAAAAAATTAAATTATCAATTAATGATTTTTTTTAAGTGGCTAAGGATCTTTTGCATTTAGTGAGAGGTCTTTGATTCAACATCCACTTAAAACATATCTTTATATAAGTATATAATATAAGCATATATAGAGTGCGAGTTGGTCGGGTAGAGTTAAAGCTCAACTCGCACGCTATCCAACCTGCACGAAAATGCTACCCGCATTTTACCCTATTCGTCGTAAATTGGATTGGCAACTCTATCCAAACGGGTGGAATCGAATTAAGTACCCGCAAATAGAATACATATTACCATCCCTATTTTCAATGGCTTAATTCCTTGATCAATTTATAGCAGTAACGGAAAATACTACATATCAAATTATAAATCTAGACAGAACTAAAATAGTTCAAAAATTTATGAGAGAGAGGGTTAAATCGCGTTTTTGAATATTTTTTTTAAAATAAAAATAAATCTAAAAAAAGTTTATCAAGACGTTGGCTTACGAGCAACAGAAATAATATGTTAGAGTTGAATTTAGAAAAACTTTAAGTTCTTTTGTAGATAAAATAGATATCGGAGGCCTATTAAAATAAATATAAAATTTCGTTCTAAAGTAAATTAAAAGAAAGAGTTAAAAGAAGATACATAATACCGTATATTGGCTTGGTTAAGGTATGCTTACATTCAATTTCTAACAAGTATTTGAGAATTTCATTATATTAATCAAATGATATAATATAGACTTTATATTCTTAGAAGGGAAGCTGAATCCTTTTATAAATGCCTATTTTGCCAGTCGGAGGATATAGACTTAGGTTGTCTTGGAGATGTGTCGCTGCTTTTCCTAAATGATGAAACTTGTTGTAGCCTCACAGCGCCAATTATTCTGGAAGAAGTTAAGTCGGCTGTTTTTAGTATGCATTCTTTTAAGGCGTCGGGTCCTGATGGGTTCCAGGCTTTCTTCTTTAAAGAATACTGGAAGATTGTTGGTTTTGATGTTTGGACTTTGGTTTGTCATGCGTTCTCGGGTTTGGATATGGATCCAAGGATGATGGAAACTCTTGTGGTTCTTATTCCGAAGGTAGAAAACCCAATTTTCACGAAGGATTTTCAACCTATTAGTCTTTGTAATGTGGTTTACAAAGTTATAACGAAGGTCCTGGTTAATAGACTTCGTCCCCATCTCAAAGAGATTGTTGGGCCCCTTCAAGGAGGGTTTATCCCGAGGAGAGGAACTCCAGACAACATCATTGTAGCACAAGAGGTTCTCCATTTCATGAAGAAGACAAAGTCAAAGAAAGACACCCTGGCCTTTAAGATTGATATGGAGAAAGCGTACGATAGAGTGGATTAGAAATTTCTGAAACAAACCCTTGTGAGTTTTGGCTTTTCTCCTCCGACAGTCAATCTAATTATGCGTTGTGTCACTGTTTCCTCCCTGTCTATCCTCTGGAATGGGGATAGATTAAATAGCTTCACTCCGAGCAGGGGTCATAGGAAAGAAGATCCTATATCACCGTATCTGTTTGTGTTGTGTATGGAGAGATTGTATTGTTCTATTAATCAGCAAGTTGATAGTGGCTTGTGGAAGCCAGTTGCAGTTTCTAGAGGGGGTCCAAGAATTTCTCATTTGATGTTTGCCAATGATTTGTTTCTTTTCTGTAAAGCCAAAAAACAGCAAATTCAAACTGTAATGGTAGCTTTGGAAAGTTTCTGCAGAGCCTCTGGAATAAAGGTTAATATGGAGAAATCTAAAGCGCTATGTTCCAGGAATGTTTCAGCGACAAGAAAAGAGATTTTCACCGGAGTACTGTCCTCCATCAGATTTGTCCAGAACTTGGGCAAGTATTTAGAGGTGAACCTTAATCACTCTCGAGTGACACACGTAACTTTCAACGATGTTCTGGACAAGATTCGGGGAAGACTAGCCAGCTAGAAAGGGAGATTACTTAATAAGGCGTGCAGACTCTGTTTGCTCAACTTGGTAGTGACTGTGATTCCTACTTACCGCATGCAGGTATCTCTCTTCTCTAAAGGGGTAACTAATAAGATAGAATCCATGATGCAAAACTTTCTATGGAAGGGTCAAGTTGATGGTAGAGGCCTAAATCTAGTTAACTAGAAAGTGTTAGTCACCCCTAAGAAGTTTGGAGGTCTGAGAATTAGAGATCCTTTTTGTGCTAATATTGCTCTTTTTGAAAAGATAGTTTGGCAACTTTTTCACCATCCTGACAAGCTATGGGTTCAACTGTTGACGGAGAAATACCATTCTTCTAAGGATGATTGTTTCAGTCGGTCTCGAGGAAGCGGATCTTATATTTGGAAGAGTATATATCAAGTTTAGGATATCCTGAAGGAAGGTTTTATTTGGTGCGTTGGGAATTTGGAACAGAACTTTTGGTTTTCTAAATGGAGAAGAGAGGGGCGACTATGTCAGGAAATGGATTATGTTCACATTTCTGATTCGGATCTCAGGATCTTGGATCTTTGGTCATCTGGACAGTGGAACCTTGAGAATATCTACTCTCCTCTGCATCAGTCTCTGTAGAGCAACATTAACTCTTACAACCCGGATGTTCAAGCTGGTTCAGAGATCGGTTGGTGTTGGACTGGTGCGTCTTCAAAGGTTTATGATGCTCGTAGTGGTTATTTATGGATCAGTAAGAAGATGTTTGGTTGAGAGGATAGGGGTAATTGGCTTTGACTTTGGCGTCAACATGTTCTAGAAAAGCACAAATTTTTGGCTTGGCTATGTCTTCGGGAGGCTCTTCCTACTGCTGCATTTCGTTTTAGGAGGGGCATTTCGCACATGGATAGCTGTCCACGATGTTTCTCAAGTCAAGAATCGGTTTTACATTGTATTCGGAATTGTCCAAAAGCCCAACTAATTAGGCAAGCTTTAGGGATCTCCGATCAACCAGTGGATTTGATGAGTTGGTTCTTACATAATAGCAAACAATGTCCCTTTAGATTCTTTTCTGATCTCTGGTGGATTTGGCGTTCGAGGAATAACGAGATCTTTCATCCCCACGAGCATTGGACCACAGACAAGGTGATTGGTATGCCTTTGTCCTTAGAAAAAAGCTCCAAAATATTTTTGAGTTGCAATGACTGTCTATCCTCTCCACATTAGTGGCTCTTGGATTCCTCCCTCAGTGGGTACCTTTAAGATTAATTGTGATGCTAGCTATCCAGGCAATGGTGCTCGAGTTGGTTTTGCTTGTGTTAGCAGAGATTGAAAGGGAAGGTCGCAACGAGACTGTTTGTGAATAATTGAGAGTCGTAGCATTTTGCAAGGAGAGTTGTTTGCTGTTTGGAGAGGCTTTCTTTTAGCATGGGACTCGGAACAAAGAGACATTATATGTGAGACAGACTGTGCGGAGGCTTTTACTATTGTCAATAATTTACAGGATTGCTCTGGGTTTATTGATCCTTTGGTATTCAAAATCTGAGATATCATGTCCTGGAAATGGCGCGCTGATCTCCGATTGATCTTGAGAGATGCAAATGCAGTAGCAGACATCATGACAAAGACTGCAATGAGGATCCTTTTTCCCCAAGTGGAACTTCTGTTGCCTTAAAACAAGTTTGAGAGCAGTATTCACGGGATTGCCTTTCTTAAACAGTTTCTTGTTTATTTTTTCTTTCTTAGTTATTGTTTATTTTCTTTTAAATCACAAAAAAAATAATATAACATAGTATTTATACTAACTTTCTCAAGTTATTACAACTCAAAATCAATAATATGAGACATTTAGATATTATTTTTTAAAATTTTTTCAGATTAACCAATAATACATATCACAAAAATTTAAAAATTTTAGATATTATTTTATCATGTTTTTTCAGATTATGTAGTGATCACGATTAGATTGACTTACAACTTTAAGTATAAAGTTTTTTGTGATAATATCATAGAATTTATTATATAAATCAAGTTACAACATTGAGTACAAAATAAACTTTCTAATACTTTTTTTTTTAGGATTTTTCTGGTAACATTCATCTGATTTGATTTTTTAAGTCAAAATGCATCAACTTCAACCGTCAAGTTTCTTTGGTTCTTATCAACATAAGCAATTCAACGTGAAGATTCTAAATTTATGGAGGTGCTATTAAAGAACTTGTTGAATCAGTTTATGTCATCTTATAATGTGTTACGGATTGCCCTAGGCTCAATCTGCCTACTCGCCGGGTCGGAGCGCTATCTCCGGCCCAGACCTAAACCAATAATAAAGGAATCCTACGGGTCGATCTTCGGGTACCCGACCCGGGCAGCATATGGCCACGCTTTTTGTGCAAACCAAACCACCTAGCTGAAACGGTCGGGTCAGAGTCATTGGGACCGGACCCGAATCCCCGACCCGACGGTTAGGACCGCCAACGCTTCTCCACGTGAGTGGGAGCAGTACAAAGCATCCTGGACAGTGGGCCAGGTCACCTTTAGGCCCACCCAGCATGGTATATAAGGAGAGAGGTCAACACTCCCCCAAGGTATACATCATTTTACCTAATTTGGCTACCAACACGTACAGATACTGACTTGCTCGTCGGAGTGTCCTTGCAGGTGCCCCCCCCGCTCCGCACGCTCCCTCTGACGTCATCGACACCCGAACCGTCGCTCCACGTCACTCCAAGGTCTCACCCGTTCCCCCCGTGTCTAAGCACTCGACCTCTCCAGGAATCGAAGTCCCTAGGTAACGAACATTGGCACTGTCTGTGGGGACCCTGTAGACATGGAGCGACCCCCCACGTCGGAGGAGCTTCGCGAAGGTGGCGGGGCCCGCTTGAGCCGGGCAAGCTCGACGGCCCGCATCGCCGAACGCCCCCGCTCCTCCGTGCAGCGAAGGTGTGGACAGTGAGAGAGTGGTGGTGGTGGGGATTTGACAAGTGAAGAGGAAAAGTGAAACTATTACCATAAAAAAGAAAGATAATAGATAATAAAGAAGGAGAGAATGAGAAGAGGAAGATAAGGTTAAAGAGGAGGGGAGCTGGGGAGGGCCACCGCACCCCGAACTGAGGCGGCGGCAGCAGCCCTCAGGGAGACTTCATGCTTTCCTTCCCAGGAAAGAAAGAGAGTAGGGTTATGCTCCGTTTTTGTTTCATTCATTAAGATTCTGGATGTTCTTTTTATAACACTTTTGGATGTTCATTTTATCATAGTATCGAATGTTCTTTTTATAATAGTTTCGGCTGTTCATTAAGGCCATTTTTAAAATGGACTACGATATACATGTTGTGATGCCACTGACAAAGGAAACACTATGATATCTCCAAAATTTTTTTAAATATTACAGATTTGATGTTTCTTTTCGTCCAAAAAGAATATGAACGAGAAAAAAAAAACTAACCACATTGAGAATAATATGTGTTGCACCTTAAAAAGTATTATATGCAAATAAAAAAATAAAAAAATGAAAGAACCACATGTATATGTGGTACAAAAATAAACTAAGAATTTTTAAAAGAATTGAATAAAAACATGAATCTATCAAGTTGCTGTGATTTGTTTACTCCACAAGTTACACTAGAAGATTGTGTAATCAAAATATTTTGTAGATTATTGTTTTCTTCCATATCAACTGCCTCGTTTAAAAAATAAATTCATGTTATAAAGAATATTAAAAAGAGTATCGAAAAGTATATATACAAAAGAACATCCAAAAATCTAATACTTAAGAAACATCCAAAATATCACGAAAAAAACTTTAATCTAAAGAAATATGCGAAACTTAATAAAAAAAACATCCAAAAACATAAAAAGAGTTCCAAACGTAATAAAAGAACATTCAAAACCTAACTAACAAAAATTATTCAAAATTATTTTAAAAATATCCAAAACCTCGCAAACAGAAACATCCAAAATGATTGAAGAAGGAACATACGAAACATAACAAAAGAAAACATCCAAATCCAAATAAAATAAACATCCAAAATATAAAAAAACCCACTTTAAAATAATTGTAAAATACATCATAAACCTTTTGAGGAGGAAGAAGATTAACAATCTCAAAATTCTCTTCAAGAGAAGGATAATTCACAGACACGAAAATATCTAGAAAAAAAAAATCATAAAAGCACAACCAAAACATTGAAAAAGAAACTTCAAACATGACGTAAAAAAAATATCCAAAATCTAACGATCAATAAACATTCAAATTCATACTAAAACATCTAGTATATACAAAAAGAAACATCCAAAATACTTGCTAAATAAACATAGAAAAACTAAAAAAAATATCTAAGCCAAATCGAAATGTGAACCATTAGATAAGATAAAAAAAATTAAAACATTGAAAAAAACATCCAAAAAAGAATAAAAAAATTTAAAATCAACTAATTAATAAAACATCCAAAATATACTAAAAACAACCACTATATAGCAAAAAAAAAAAAAAATCCAAAATGCCTACTATATAAACATAGGAAACCTCATTAACAAACCATACAAAACCAAATAAATGAGAAAAAAAAATAAAGACAACAATAACCAAAACGTTAAAAAAGAACATCCAAACTTGACCTAAAAAAAATATTCCTAATCTAACAACTAATAAATATCCAAATTTAAAGTAAAAATATACATTATACAATAGAAAGAAACATCTAACATACGTGCAAAATAAACACATAAAATTTAAAAAAAAATCACAACTAAAAAAAAGACACATTCAAAATCTAACAACCAATAACTAATTCAAATTCATATTAAAACATCCAAACTATAAAAAAAATCCAACATACTTGCTGCATAAACATACAAAATCTGAAAAAAAAAAATCCAAACTCAAACAATACAAACATTTAAACCAACACAAAAAAATCATCCAAAATTTTAAATATATGTGCATTTAATTATACAATACTACATAACTAAAATAATTATTTTTTATATTAGTTGTATAAATAATTATTTAAAAAAATAAATATAATTGAATAATTATATAAAATATTTTACACTACATTAAAATTAATGTGTACAAAATTATATTAATTTTTCAATTTTAATAAATACAACCTAAATTTTAAAAAATTTCCTTCTTAAATATTTCAAAACATTTTTAACTTTTAAAAGTTACAAACAGCACATTATCATTTTTATTTCATAAACATAAAACAAAATGATTGTGATTTTTCTTTAAAAATAAAAAAAAATTATTGTAATTTTGAAAAACCCATAAATAACTCTTTGAAAAACTTTGCTAAACCAAAACTTATTACATTTCTGCCAATGTCGCTCTCTCGATCTCTGTCTTCCAAAGATAGGCTGAGTTCCGTCGCCAACAAAAGTCACACTTTCACTCCGATATTCAGCCGCAGTAGCTAATACAAAACGTCTCTCTCTCTCTCTCTCTCTCTCTCACACACACACACACAGAAAGCAAAAAGATCTCTCAGAGGGAGACGGTACCTTACAGCTGCAACAATTGTAGTAGTCACCGTTGCCCTCGCTGGCGGCGTCGCGGAGTTCGTGACGGATCCACGAACGGCAGTGAAGCCGTTAATCGCGACTGCACGGGAACGAAGAAGACGAATCGCGACGGAAAGGAGACGGCTTCACTTGGCTCTGGTAGCTTCAAGATCGTTCGGACGGCGGTTTCTCTCTGCCTTACTCTCTCTTCCTCTCTCCAATTCGCCGGCGTCAATCCCCTTTCGTCGGAACCAAACGGAACAAGGTTTCTCCCTGTATTTTAAAATTTTTGTTTCCTTTAGAAATATTCGTATTATATTAAATAAAAAAAAACTGTTATTTATATTTTCCTGGATGTTGACAATTGAGCTTGAGTTGACTCTAGGATTGACCGTAGTTGATGAGACTGTGTACGAGAAGTTGCCTTTGTGATTAATCTCAGAAGAATGCTTATGCTGTAGCCTCATCTGGTGTGCGATAATTCCAAATTTCGGGTGAAAGCAGATGGCGAAAAATTTCTGCGATTCTCGGATCCTTCTCTTGGTTGCAGCTGGTGTTTTCATCTACATTCAGGTTTTTCCTCTTCCTCTCTAACCCTAACTAAACCTGTGTGTTTCCCATGGCAATGTAACATGTAGTTTCCATTTGTTCAGATGAGGCTTTTTGCAACACAATCAGAATACGCTGATCGCCTTGCCGCCGCTGTAATTGCACTCCGCTACCATATTTCATGTTAACCTATGTTTTGTACAGTATCCTAATTAGTATTTGGTGGATCATTGACATCAGTGTTTGTCCTTGTTGCATAGATTGAAGCTGAAAACACTTGTACGAGTCAAATGCGATCACTGATAGACCAGATTAGCTTGCAACAAGGACGAATTGTGGCCCTAGAAGGTTCCATATACTTTTATACATGTGATAAAGTAGTAATCTTGGAGTATATTTTCTTAAGGTTATCTGCTGTTGCATAAATATGTTAGCCACATTCAGTGTTCACCTCTATTAACGAGGTTAAGTATTTAAAGAGGTGTATTAAAATTTCTCAATCTAACTGAAGAAAATGTTAATAGACACAAGTCACAACCACATGCCTCTAGCCATAGTCAATATCTGAACTTAAATGATTGGGATCTTAAAATTCATATGCAATCAACTTAGAACAACCAGTGTTTCTTGTTCTCTGAATTAGAGAACCAATTGTGATTACATAGTTTCCTTTTCAGTTTTCATCAAAGGAAACGGCCAAATAACTTCCTAATGCAGTTGTCACAAGGGTTTTACAAGATTTGTCAAATATCAATCATACTAATATTGAAATGGAACAAATAGTATCACATTTGAAATATAAAATTATATAGAGGTGAGCTTATGCTCATTAACAGTTGCTTTTATTATTTATTTAGTCATAATGTGCACATAACATATATTTATTTATTTATTGTCATGTTCCGTTTTTTGTTCTTGGGTTTTTCCAGAAGAGAGGAATCGCCGAGATCAAGAATGTGGACAGATGAAGTCTCTTGTTCAAGATCTTGAAAGTATGTTATGATAAATAATAAGTTCCTCCCCTCTCCTCTGGCTTCTTAATTTCATTTTCGGTTCAAAATTTAGTCATTAGCATAGTGCCATTGTTGGTTTAACAAGTATAGAGTATTTTGGTCCCATTTTCTTTGCATATGTTATGAGATGATGGTTATTTACAAGAAGGCAAGTCTTTTCCCCCTTTCTTTCTACTCACATAGAATGTGGCCTTTATAAAGGAACATAAATGTTATTATGGAAGCCAAGTGAATTAAAAATTCTGAAGTAGTACTCACTATTCTCAGTGCTACCCTCTTGTTTTGAAGGCAAAATTTTTCAATGTTTTTTGGTAGATTGGAGAAAAATAAAATTTCAGCAATCAAACTTTCCTGAACATTTGATTTTATTCTCAAATTATGTGTGGGGATGTGGACAGTAGGACCAGTAGTTTTCTTTTTGGGCACATTGGGGAGGAAAAAGGCCCTGAGAATCAGCAACTATTCGGGGAAAAATGTGAGTAGTTAACAAACCAATGACAGGATACTATAGGTAATACCAACTAGCTGGATAAGACTTAATTGTTGATGTTGTACACATTCACCATAGGTTAGATGTCTACACACTAGTTCATTTTGCTTTACTCCTACAATTTAAAGAGTTTGTAACTTGAACCTGAACTTCATGTTTTGTTTCCACCCCACCACACAATTTCTATCTTTTAGTTATTGCCTTGCAAGGAGTTTTTGATCTTTTTCTACAAAAGATGCTTTCCAAACGGTGACAGAGTCTTCTCATTAAATTCTTGGGATGTGTCCCATCTCCCATCTGATGATTATTTCACCACATTATAAAAGACTTATCAGTGAACCAGCTTGCTAGCAAGTGTAATATCAAAACCTGTAAAAGCTTCATCTACTAGTTCAGATTACACACTCCATTGTTCAAGTTTTCTTGCACCCGTCTTGAGTCCTAGTGAAAGTGACAATGATCAAGGATATCAGTTAGGGCTTTCCTTTCCTTGTTTCTCAAAAGAAGATAAATATACTTTGAAATCTCCCATAACATAACAAGCCATGGTTCTTGTGGATGATCAGCTATTGTACATAATTTCTTCCAAAGCTTATCTCTACTTGCCATTTTGGGAATGTGTTGATGAAGTGACAAGAAGAATCATCTCACTCCTAGGACTTTAGCATGGATAAAACAACAATGGATTTTGAGAATATTTTATTTGAAGGGCCTATGTCCCAAAGCACTAAGAAACCGCACTCGCACAACTACCATGAAAACGCCAATTATTTTACAAAAATGCATTATTTTTTGTTTCATTAGGAGCCACAATGCCAAGCCGTTGTTGCTAATCAGGTCACATAACAGGAAAAGGCTAGGTTCTTGCCTTCCTACAATTCAATGAAAAAGAGTTCATAAATTAGGTGCAAGGAGTCAATTACTGCTTATCAGTTGGACTTTAGAACCAAGTCAGCCTCAATAGCAGTTTCACCACAAACCATAGCTACCTGAACATCATTTGCATTTTTTGTGGTATGCTTGCCATCGTGAAGGGACATCAATTAATTATCCCATTGCCCTCCCACTGGAAATTTCCCTCTGTTGCCATTCACCACTCCACCAAAGTTGATAGGTGTCAAGCTCATGTGAACTTACAATTGTGTAATTGATAACATCATGTTGAATTTTTTAATTTAAGCAATATTATGGATAGGGAACATAAAATTCTTTGTTACACAATGTGCATTCCACGTTATTTGTAGGTGAATAAATATAAAGTGTAAATGCAAACATATCCAGCGGTTCCATGTTGAAAGTGTTATGACTTGTGAATATTTCAGTGAAGATTTTTTTGTTCTGTGGCATATCTTGGAATTTAACTTTCTGTAAATATAAATTCCAGGAAAAGATGTGCAGAGGCTGATCAACAAAGTTCAGGTTGAGTGCAAGTGTCTGCTTGAGTTTTCTATCTCATTTTATTGAGTTTATTGTGTGATCTTCTTTCTGATTTGTTTAGGTTCCAGTGGCAGCTGTTGTGATCATGGCATGTAATCGCGCTGATTACCTAGAGAGGACTATCAATTCTGTATTGAAGTGTGCATCATATTTCAACAGATTTACTCATCTTTTATAGTTTATTATACTGGTATTTATTTGACTGGCTGAGTCATAATCTATGTTTTCTACAGATACCAAAAACCCATTTCTTCAAGATATCCTCTATTTGTATCTCAGGTATTGTACACTTCTTGGCTTTCTGCACTTCTCAGGAGTTTTGTTGTAATTAAACTGAAATGGTTAATCATTTCATTATTTTGCAAACAGAACATACTGTTGATCATAGTCCTTTATTTTTGTTCAGGATGGATCAAATGCTGATGTTAGAAGTAAGGCATTGAGCTATGACCAGTTGTCCTATATGCAGGTATATATACATTTACAGAAATCAGCTGCACTACGAGAATCCTCAGTTTGTTTGTATATTCTTAGTTTAAATTGGAAATTACTGGTATTTTGTGTTTATTTAGCTCTTTTTTAGAAATGATAGTCAACTGCATTGTGATGTTTGTGATCTAGTTATTATTGCGGATTATGTTAAAATCCATGATTAACCAAGAAAATAATAGAGTAAACAGTAACTCAGCAGATGAGAGAAAGAATATATTATTCTTATGTGATATATCTTACATGAGAGGAAAACTTATTCTTATGTGATATATCTTACATGAGAGGAAAACTAGCATCTATTTATAATAATAGTAAAACCCTAATACTAATAAGGAGACAATGATAAATATCAATGCACTCCCAAGAGATCATATTTGATACAACATGATTCTATCCCTAACAGATTAGTTCATTACTGAGTGTAATTATAGTATAAATTAAGATATTAGTGTGCAGGCTACGATAAACAATTCTCTGAAATATGGGACTCGCTTCCAATTTGACGTTACATTGCCTAAATATACAAATTTTCAACATATTCCTTACTGAGAACTCAAGGCATCTCCAATTTCTGGCTCTTGCTAAGTGTACTTGCTATGGATACTTTAAATGGAAAGTTTTGGTATAAAATGTAAAGTAAATGCTAAGTTTTTTAAGTTTTCATTGCATTCAATGCATTTGAAAAACCAAATTTTTCTTCTGTTACTCTCTTAGTCAATGTGCTTGTACTCATTTGTTAAATCCTTTTTTTTCCAAACTAAAAATTCCAAAACTACTGTAACAACAAAACAACAACAAAAAAGCCTTAGGAAAAAGTAAGATATAAGCTACTAATTTGTTTTGATTGATTGATTGGAAAATGAAATACTAAAGATTTTGAATTTGGAACTACTCATTTAACCATATTTCGGTGCTGGAGCCCTACCCTTACATAAGGATGATTCCTTTCCAAATTTGGTGGAATAGATGAATGGTGGTGTGCCAGAGATGTAAAACCAATCTCGTTCTTATGAAATTATTTGGGATAAAATCACATTTCCTTTTCTGAAATTGTATCGGAGAGGATGTCAGTTGGTCGTGTGGCACACACTTTCACTATGATCTTTTAGGCACCTACTAGAAATCAAACTAATAATACATCCTTGTTCAGAACAAGGAAGATGTATACAGTTCATTCAAATTCTATGTTTACTATTAAGATAGAATTCAACTTACACACTACAGAGGTCAGACCTGACAATCATTTATATGGTATAATTCTTCTAATAAAAATTTAAATTTCAAAGAAAATTAGGGTGAACCTATCCATAATCCATTGTTCGCATTTCAAGCGCAAAGGGCTGACATATGCAGGGAGTGTTTAATTGAATGCTGTTACCAAATAACTCGATCCCTTTTGGAGAGATTTCCTTTGCATGACGTGATAGCAAAGTATTTCTTTTTCTATGACTGATGGTATTAGGAAAGAATTATGAAAAATTTAGATACTTGATTTAGAATATTAATGGTTTGCTGTGAAGCTTTTGATATCCCTTTAAGGGATATTTTTAGAAACCACTGGAATTATGTTTCTCTAAGGGTTTTTTATTGAGAAAAAGAAAGGTTGCTATAAAAACTTGACAAGGATGAAATTACTTGAATCTATTTTATTTGTGATTACTGAGCTACATAAAGCTTTGATGATAAGGAACCAAGCTTTGGTTACTAACACTAATTTGATTCAGCACTTAGATCTGAAACCAGTTCAAACTGAAAGACCAGGGGAGTTAATTGCTTACTACAAGATTGCACGTAAGAAAAATTTCCGTGCTCTTCATCTCTTCTGTTTTATATTCTCTACTTGCGGAGATTATTCCACAAGAATTCTACATTTCATTTTTTACATTGTGCCTTTATCAGGTCATTACAAGTGGGCTCTAGATCAGCTGTTTTACCATCATAACTTTAGCCGAGTAATCATTCTTGAAGGTGAAAAGGGCTATCTTTATCACAACTTTTTTCTTCTTTCTTTTTTCATAATTGGTAAAAACATATGAAACCTGATTGGGTATATTTGTTTAATATCAGATGACATGGAAATAGCTCCTGATTTCTTTGATTATTTTGAAGCTACAGCAGCTCTCCTTGACAAGGATAAGTATGAATCTAAGAAGAATCAAATGATGAATTTATTTTTTTCTGATTCACTATAAATGTATTTTAAGACGGCAGAAGCTGTTTATAGATAGCATTATGTATTCTAGGTCAATTATGGCTGTTTCTTCGTGGAATGACAATGGACAGAAGCAGTTTGTACATGACCCATGTAAGTTTGTTACATTTTATGGCTCTATACTTCATTTATAATACCCATATGGTCTATGGAAAACAGGATTTCAAAACTTTAGCTTATTGTTTATCATGGTAGGACATACAGATAGCAAAGTAGTAAAGGTATTATTGTAGATTAGCTAGTGCAAGCCCATGTCCATTGATAATGTATGAGTATGACTACTGATCCTCACTAAATGAGGATAAATATAATGAATTAAAGGTAACTGATAAGATTGTTTCCTCAGTCAGATGACTAAATTAATTCACAATATATTATAAAGAGATCCTAAGATTTTATAAATATATTTTTATTCTGTAGATATAATAAGAAATCCTAAAATACTCTTCATGTTTTGGTAATGTCGTATGACTATGGCTGTGTTGTGTTGCGGTTGTCAAAAGGTGATGTACTTAGTTGGCTGATACAGAATGCAATCAATGGTGCCACAACTAGGATGTTGTGCCTGCACTGCATTGGTGATGTTCAATTTAAAACACTGTTTGAGATATTTTAATAATTTCTATTGCTCTTCTGATGAATTCTTGCTTGATCTAATCTTCAGATGAACTTTATCGGTCAGACTTCTTTCCTGGGCTAGGATGGATGCTTGCTAGATCTACATGGGATGAACTGTCACCAAAATGGCCAAAGGCATATCCTTAATATTTGAGTGTTTATTACTGTTTGTGCCATATTAATGTTTTATTTGGATTTGGAGCATTACAGAGAAGGAAATCTTAGTCAATAGCCATTCTTATTTCTTGAGATATATTTGTATAATGTATATCCAGAATCTAGATCATGTATAATCTTTTTTTTCAGGAAACTGCTTGTCACTGGTCCTTTAGTTACAGTAATATCATATTATCATCTATGTATTTGGAATTTTCTTTGACAAAATTTTACTTACTGGGATGACTGGTTGAGGCTAAAAGAGAATCACAAAGGACGACAGTTTATCCGACCGGAAGTATGCAGAACATATAACTTTGGTGAGCTTGTAAGTTTTCTAATTTTACTTTGAGGATACCTTTTCTATTAAGTGGTCTTAGGCTGAAGCTTGTAAAAAGTTCGGACTTCTATGCTATGAATTCAGGATTTTCAGGATATTCATGTTGACATGTATGTTATAAAAACAATCCTAGGGCCCATCTTAGTAAATAGCTTATTTAAGCCCTTAGCTAAAAGAAACTTTTTAGAAGTAATTATGAATAACTTATTGACAAAAGAAAACTAAGAATATCTTCTCTTTAGTTTTCGTTAACATTTTTCTGTTGGTATTTTTCCATGTTACTACTACCCTTGTATTAGTGTGAAGGCAGTGCAAAACGTCTCATATACTTGCACCTTATGTGTTGACACACTTTCTAACTCCTGTAATTTTCATAGGGTTCTAGTTTGGGACAATTTTTTAGGCAATATCTTGAGCCAATCAAGCTGAATGACGTCCAGGTATTCATATGTTTTTATAGAAAATGGTCCTAAGAACACGTTTCCCAGAGTATGATGTTACATTTATTACCTTTTTTCTACCTTTGTATTGTTGGTAGGTTGATTGGAAGTCAAAGGACTTGAGCTATTTGCAGGAGGTGAGATACTGCTCTTTGTTCATGAACGCGTATTTAGAAGGAATATCGTGTTGCTTTATGAATTTGTTCTCTCTTTACAGGATAAATATGCCCAACACTTTGCTAACATTGTTGCCAAAGCCAAACCTGTCTCTGGAGTTAACGTGCTTCAAGAGACGAATAATATAGATGGCGATGTACGTATCAAGTATAGAGATCAATCAGACTTCGAATACATCGCTGGTCAATTTGGTATATTTCAAGAGTGGAAGGTAATTCAACTGATTTTTTCCCCCTTGACTGGGAAACGGAAAGCATTGTGAATTTGACACAAGTTTTACTCTTACTTCCAGGATGGTGTGCCCAGGACAGCCTACAAAGGAGTAGTCGTTTTCAGATATCCGTCCACAAGCGGTAGGCGAGTATTCCTTGTTGGTCCTGAATCTTTGAAGCTACTCCGGATTAAAGATTCATAGACCAGAGAGGATTTAATCTTCCTTGCGAGAGACTTGTCATTTTTTTTTTTTCGGATATCAACAATGGTTTTGGAAAGCAATTGATACCGAGCTTTAAAATGACGCGCTGTATAAATACTCATCAATGTCAAAATCCACTGCTCTGAAACTGCATACGTTGAGTGTGCCGCGCTGCAAATTATGACCACAGTCCCATGTATCTTGTAAGATGTTTTATTGAAACTATTGTGGCTAGCACTGATACACTGGGTGGCCATTTTTGGTTTTATCTTAACTTATCAAACATTATTGGCCTTGATAATCTTTAGATTTATATCCCTCGTTGCTTGTGAAAAGCGTGGTATTGTACTGGTTATGATTGTTAGTATTATACAACCGATATAAACTTGTTACATGAGCAGGGAAATCTTCATTGAAAAGCTAAAAAAATTTCTGCTTCTTTATACCAAACAGTTGCCTCCAGTAAATTGCTGCTTATGTTTTCTACCTCTGGTAATTGCCCTCGATGTAATGGAAATGATGAGAATGCCCTTCATGTTTTCCGTGATTGTTACTTTTGCTAACTAGATTTGTTTACACTTCTTCCCCTAGCAAGTGTTGGTAACCCTCTTTTGCTTAAATTTTCTCTAGCTCATCACAACTTTGCATAACCATGTTGTGATAAGACTATGAAACCATCTGAGGCTGATCTCCCAAGATCTGTCTCTCTCCCTCCAATATTTTTGTTTAAAAAATACTATATGTATATAAAAAATTAATTATTAAATTAGATATTATGTATTTATATATAAATATATATTATATTTAACTTATTTTTAATACTTATATTATATTTTAATATATATTTTATACAAATAATTGATTTAGCGATTGTTTTTTATCAATTTGATAATGTCTTTTATTTGATATTTAATTTTTGTCCAATTTAATTTTTTAATAATTTTTAAATATTTTAAAAAATTTTAACTTTTATATTTTTAATTTAAAATTAATAATTTAATTCTTTTAATAATTAGCTAATAACCGTAACAAACGCTTTAGCTTTTAGTATATACGTATTATCACTGTCACCACACCACCTCTGTATATGTTCCACCTTCATGCCTTATCATTTGCGTATGTTTCTGTGTTATTGAAACCATGCAATATTACACGGACAAACAAAGCACACGGCTATGACCCAATGTATTTTGAACAAAATGGGAAAAGTCAAATCTTTCTAAATCTTTGTTATTTCTTGGAAACTGCTTAAAGAATGAAAATCGCATCATATTATAAGTTAATACTCAATTAGGATCGGATTTAATTTGACTTAAAATTTCAATAAATTTAAATTCGATTTCAAAATTTATAATAGTAATTTATAATAATTCTTAAGCTAATTTTCATTAATGACGTGTTGATTTGGTACATTAATTTGTTGTGATTTGGATCTTTCATTCAGATTTTATGTGATTAAAATTCATTAGAACTCTAAAACCTTAATTATTGCTCCAAGAGCCGCAAAATTTTCAAATTAAATTTTGTTATTATCGTCTTCACGAGGATATTAGGAAGCCAATCAAGCTTTTAGGAAGTCTAGTAAATCTTAAATTACATAGAATTTAGACAAAGAATTAGAATCTCAGCAAATTAACGTACAAAATCAACGCACTATTAAATGATTACAGTATTAGAGTAGCACAAAGTCATATTATTTTGAAGCAATAAATTCTTTCATTGTCTCTGACCGAAAAAATTAAATAAAACATTACACACCCACACACTTTCTTGGTCGCTTCCATGGTTGTTGAAAAAAATTTAGTGTAACACTGAACAACCTAGACCCTTGAAAACTTATAAATCATTCAAAACGACCTTTGCCCTGAAATTTGATATTTGAATAAGTCCAATCGTAAATCATACCCTCAACAACCACAGAGACCCGGTTCACAATACTGTCACTTGGAAAAAAAAATATTTTTTTTACGTTATTTTTCAATAGGTTAATGACTAATTTATGGTAGATCCAAGTTCTATTATGGCTTTATTGGTAGTTAATAGGATGTTGTATGTATAAAACGGAATTCAAACTTTGGATACTTACTTAAGTGGATAAATAAACTAACTACTCAAACAACCAAAGTTGTTTAGGAAAAAAAATTAATTTATCACTTTAATATATATTTTATTCCTATTAATGTTTTTGGATATTTTGAATATTTTGAATATATATTATGTTGCACTGTAAATCAATTACTAAATAAGAAAATTTAAATAAATAGATTTGAAATCTTTTTTGAATTTTTTTTAATTAACTTGTGCAAATGACTAATCAAATAAAGTGAGTAACTAACTTGAACCGTATATACACCGGACCCGGAGTAATATTTTTTTGTGCCGTCTTCTCTGACTTAGCTTGTATATACAAAATAACAAATGGCTTAATTATCAAAAATAAAATAAAATAAAAAATTGTACCATACATCCTTCACCATATTTGAATTCTTAAAACAAATTAAAATTTTTTAATTAAGCCACTAAAGTGGAATAAGAGGTTTTTCTTAATATGTAAGAAATTCTAAGTCTAAATTATATTGTGGTTAATGTACCAAATATTTATTTTATATATATATAAACTTTTTAAAAGTAACAGGGTTTCTGAACATTCTTTTTTCATTTTTATTTTAAGAAATAAATGATTAAATTGATATATTTTTTTTGGTGACAAATGATTAAATTGATATGATGTTTGAAATAATTACAATATTAAATTAACTTAATTTAAAATTTAAAATAAATTAAGTTTACAAATTTTATCTCTACATGTTCACATTTATTAAGTTTGTCTGTATACATATTTTCCACCTTTTATTTAATTAAACGCATTATTAAGACTTTTACGTTTTGCAAAACAATACATAATTAGACTTCTAAGTTCTAAGTAACTTTTCTGATGAATTTAATTTTAATACATTTTCCATATAAAATATAAAATTACATTAACAAAAATAAATATTTTTTATATTTATTGTGTAAATAATTATTTAAAAAATATATATAATTAACTAAAATATTTTATATTTTTAGTACATCAAAAATTTTTTTTTAATTATATCTCTATCTCGAATTTTCTTACATACACGTTATCAAAAACCTTCTTGTATCAAAACGTGTATACGAAAGACTAGTTCTTAAATCTTAATGTTGTAGTACATTAATTTTCAGTTAGTTTGATTTTTCAAGCGACGACTTTTCTACTCATTTGTTTACTCAATAAATACTTAATTCGGTTTCGAATATTTGGATGACAACTTGGTTTTAACTAAAATAAAATGAAGTCTAACTTGGGTCCCATTCTATTATATCATATTTAGATACTAAACTATAATTAATTTTGTTTAAGAACCAAGTCGTCACCAAAAAATAAAAATATGTTAAAACAATTGAATTTAAGTCTTTATGAATAAGAGTTTTATAGACGGCAAAACAAACGGCTATTATTACAAGTTTAATTTCACATCTATCAGGTCTTCGATCAGATAGTTTATAAATTTAAGAGAGATTAAAAATATGTTTAGGAATATGGATAATCTAATTAAATGACCAAAATCGATTTGACCCAGTTATATTAGTTCTATATCCGATGAATAATCGAGTGCAATCAGATTGGACTCTATTAAACTCATCTTAATTGATTTTGTAGTTAATTAGTAGTAAAATCCGAATCAATTCGATTATCTAATTATAATATATTAAATTAAAAAAATAAAATAAAAAATGATAATATATAATTTTATACTCTTCTAACGCAAATTATGATATTTATTTAAATATAATTTTAATGTTGTATTATTTTTTATTTTATTTTTTTAATTTTATTTTTAATCGAGTATCTAATTATTCGAGTCGAATTGTTTTAGATCCACTCCTACAAAAAATTTTAAATTCAAACTAACTCGAACCAATTAAAATTTAATCAGTTTGATTTTTTTTTTCAAACATAAACCACCCGTGAACACTCCTATTTGAAACATTCCTCAGTCCAAAAGCCAAATTTTAAGTTGAAATAGATAGATCTATTCAATTTCAAATTCTTTTTTCTTTTGGTGAAGTGAAGGAAGTGAAGGAAGGATGTTGAAATTATTGACTACATAAGAGTAACTTAAAAAAAGTGCTAGTCAGGATGACACGCAATTGATTTGAGAAATAGTTGTCAATATTGATGGTTACTGGATGGATGAAAGGAATCTACTTCTTAAATACCATCACCATGGCCTCTTGTCTTCGATATTCAGAGAACTTTTAATTTTGTGTGTCTTACCAACTAACCAATCTTTAATAGAATGGCTTCCACTTCCAGGCTGCTGCTTCATGGTTCATTGCCTCCTCCCACTACATCCATTTCCAAAACCATTACTGGTACGTATTTATTGTGTTTAATTATTCTGTTGATCCATATAGTTTTATCAGAAACTGACCATTAAGAATTTTCTTTCTTCTTTCTTCTTTCTTCGTGCTTTGTCTCTGGGGTCCTCGCTAGACATCCCTACTTCCTTCTTTTTTTTTTTTTTCTTCCTCCCACTTCCTTTTCTCTTCTTATCTATGTGCAGTTTTTTTTTTCCTTTTTTTCATCCTTTCTTTCTTTTTATTCTGCATGATTTTCTGTTATTTTTTTATTGTTTGTACTAGTTTATTATTGTACAATCTCTTCTGTTATTCTTTAAATGATTCTATGTTATTTTAAAGAAATTTGTGTGCTCATTTTCTCAATTTTTGTAAAAAAAAAAGGTAATTTTTTGGAATTTTTTTAAAAATTTAGTTATGAACAACACTTTTTTTTAGTATTTTTTTTATATGAATTATATTAGATAATTAATGACTTTTTTGAATAATATGAATAAGAAATTCTAAAATTTGTTCAAATTACTCACCTAAATTTTTATATTAGAATAACCATTCATATTTTTGCACACTTAGTGAATTGAATATCTAATTTATCTATTATTTATATTGTTTAATATTTTTATTGATCAAATGTGTGTCACGACTTGGATGGCTACACTAAAGGTGGTTATTAGTGGCCAAGCTTTCACCAACAAAGCTAATAGCGACACCTATCACAATTCAAAGTATGATTAGTGATCAACCGAAACATTAAACTCTCAATAGTGACAAACTTTATCTCTCTCAGATGCCTTAGTTTAACCTTCTTCTGTTTCGAGAAACTCAAACTCGACTGTGTCATCCTTTTCATTTCCTTAATTAGTGCTCTACCCATCAGTTCATTGCCTTGAATAGGGATAGATCTTTTCAAATTTTTTCATAATAAAATTTTTTTATTTTTATATTAAAGTAATTATTTTTAATATCAATATTTAACTAATTAATTTATATTCATTATATTATTATATATTATATGTATTTATTAAAAATTAATATTAAAAATATTATATAATCATAAAAAAATAATTATATTATAACTAAAAAAATATTTGATATTTTTTAATTAAATATAAGTGAGTATAAAATTAAAATAATGTCTAACAAAATTATTGTACATTTTTATTATATAATTAATAATTAGCATATATAATAAGAAATAGGGTTAAGTACGATTTTGGTCCCTAATGTAGAGATCGAAAATTTATTTCATTCCCGATCTTTTTTTCGCTACAAAATGGTCTCAAATATTTCAGTTTGTTTTAAAATCGTCATTTTTATCAAATTTTTTATTTTTATTACCAAATTACCCCTAACTAAAAAAATTATAAAATAAAAAAAAAGAAAAAAAGAAAGGAATGAGGGGGAGAAAGAGAATGGGGGTGGGGTGCTATTTCCAGGGAAGAGGGAGAAGGGGGAAAAGGGGAAAAGGGAAAGGTCGCCCCACGCCGCCGCCGCTGCTCCTTTCTTCCTCAGCACATACACTAACTGCAAGAGAGAAGAGAGCAGAGGGAGAGAGAAACAGAAGAGAGGAACGAAGTCCTCCACAACGCCGCCGACCACCACAACGCCCTCCTCGTGGCGATTTATAGCCCGCCAACACCACATCGTCGTTCACTGCCGCAGCCCCTCCTCTCCCACCACTGTCGCAACCCTTCCCCTCTGTTTCAATTTTTTATTCTCTTTTTCTTTAATTTTTCATATTTAAAGGATTCCATTGTTATTGTTGTTGTTGATGTGCTTCTGTTTATTCCTTTTATTCAATTGTTGTTGTTGATGTTTTGGTTGCTTCTGCTTCTGTTTGCTTCTGTTTTTGCTTCTGTTTTTGGTTCTATTTTTGTTGTTAAAGGATTCCATTGTAATTGTTGTTGTTCTTGTTCTTGTTCTGCTGATTGTTGTTGTTTGATTGTTGTTATTTTGCTTTTGGTTTCTGCTTGTGCCTGCTTCTACTTCGGATTAATGTTGAGGAAGTAGAGGGAAGAGAGGGTTATTTTCGTCCGAAGGACGATTTTAAAACTAAGTTAAACCTTTGAGACCATTTTGTGGCGAAAAAAAGGCCAGGGACGAAATAAATTTTTGACCTCTACGTTAGGGACCAAAATCGTATTTAACCCTAAAAAATAATATAGTTTAGTAGAGGAAAAAGAACATGTAATAACAAGAAAGATTTGGGTTTGAACCACATCTTCATAAACTTTAAAATTTTCACCCGAATAGTTCGGTTAGACCAATTTTTGCCAAGTTTGACCAATTCTTGCCAATTCTCAAAGTGAATCGGTCCTGAAATTGGATAGGACCGAATGAAAATCTAATTCACTGATTTTTTTAGTCGAATTGACTGGTCTGATCCGATTTTGATTACTATGCTTTCACTCTATTATCATTTATCAATCATCTACTATTCTTCTCTATTATATTATAATGTATATCAATTATCATTAATTGTCAATTATATATTACTCATTTGACAATCAAAATATGGTACATAATTTTTAGTTACAATTGACATGATTTTTCTACTAAAAATTAAGGATATCTCACTACAAGAAAAAATATTGAGTACCGGCAGATTTACCAGAAAAAACTGCTGGTAATATGTTTACCGTCGTAATAAATCTGACAGTATAACCTTCGCTGATTATTGTTTACCGGCAGATTTTTTGTCCACCGCTAATTACTGTTGGAATATTTTCGCTGGTAATTTTTACTATCGGATTTTTTTTCCGGTAAATTCGACGATAATATATTATTAATTAATAATTAAATAACTAAAGGAGGATTTAAACGACGGTAAACTTAAATTTTAATTTCTTTAAAAAATTGTTTAAAAATTGATATATAATTTTATAAATTTAAATTCAATCATTTCTAAACTAATAAATCAGAAAATATAATACTAATTAACTCGGAATAATAATAAACTTAGAAAATTGACAACAACAACAACAAATAATAAGTTAATAAAATGTTTAATGGTCTCAGTAATAAATCAAATAATTAACAACAATCAACTAATTAACTCATAAAAATCTAGAGGGTATATTAACATTTAACCATCAAGTGATAAGAATAATACAACTACTAAGCCTTGTTCCACTAAGAGAGATCAGCTATATAGATCAAATGCCATTATAATATCCTATTATAAACTATGTCTAAAGTTAAAATACTAAAATCTCAAGTTACAAAGACAATACTAATAACTAAGTTCAATATTTTAAGAAATAAACAAGGACTACAAATTTAATGGGTAAGTTGAAAGTTGTTACTAGTTCGATCACCAATGTTATATTGATTGTGCTCGTCGTGTGCCATAAATTTTGAAGTTCGTTTGATGTACCAGTTGTACACTTTGTGGTGGAATAGCCTATCCACTACTACCACCATTGACTTCTGCATCTTATTAGAAACCACCATTCCTAAGACTTGCTTTATCGTTCTAAGCCAAGCTACACAATTTCTAAGCCAAATTTTGATGTACAACAACTACAACATAATAAAAAACAAAAAATATAAATAATGAAGGCCAAAATTATATTTCGGGAACAATAACCAAGGACATAAATTCTGGTGGATCAGGGCATATTTTCATCACAATCACCACTCCCAATTTCTATAGCATAGTAGTTTCATTTATACCTAAAGTTCAAAATTATTGAATTTATTCAATTCAGATAACATAGTTTCATGTTAATTTCAAATAACATAGGAATTCCAGCACATACACATACTCCATAGCAAATAAGTAAAAAGCATATTAATAACATGATAGCAAACGGGCCTTGATTGGACATAACAACCTAACAAAGAAGAAGATGAAGAAAGCATTATAAGTTTCTAAGTACTCAACTCAATTGACACATTTTAACAAACAGGTAAAGGGTGAGACTATGACTAGAACAATCTCACTTGTTTTGTTTTGTGATTCTTGCAAGTCTCATGCTAAGTACGTTTCAGAATTACATAAAACTGACTTGTATTTTTCAAACATTTAATACATTACCAACGTTTTTAATGCAAACTCAAGTAATAAACCCTTAACAATACAGAAACAATTACTTTTATTCTTCATGACAGAACAATAAATAGAAATCATAATAATAAACACAAAATCATCAAAGCAAAATTCAAAATCAGAATTATAAACAAAATTTTATACACAGGATCATCAAAACAGAATCAAAAAATTTCTAAATCAAAACAAAATTAAAAATTTTCTAAATCAAAACTAAACTAATACATGAACTAAATCTAAAAAAAAATAATAGGAAGAAGGAGGAGGACAACATACTTGAAAGGAGGAAGGAGGCAACTCTGCCAAAGTGGTGGTAGCATAGACAGCAAAGTGGTGGCGGCGGTGACCAACCGGCAGGGTTGCATTATTAGGATTTTTTTAAAATAAATTAAAAAAATAATAGGAAGAAGGAGGAAGACAACATACCTGGAGGGAGGTAGGAGGCAGCTCCGGCGACACAGAGAGCAGCTGCGACAGCGGTGCAGCAGTGGTAGTGGCAATAGTGGCGAGAGTCCATGCAGTCTTTAAACGTTGTTAATGGTAGTCGACGTTGGTGGAGGAGCTGCTGGAGGTGGTTTGTAGGGGGGAGAGAGAGGCGAAGGTTAGAGAGAGTAGTTCGAAAATGAGGGTGGAGAGGGTTCGCAGTTTGAATTTAGGGCAAGATTACCATCTGATTTACCGACAGATAAATTCGACGGTAATGCTTTGCGAATGACCAAAATACAGCATTTCACTAATTTGGATTATCCGCCAGTAATGTTTGTGCCATTTTTTCTTTTTTTTCCTCCAATTATTGCTGGCGAATTTATCGTCAAAAAACTGAATCCGACGGTACTCAACGTTTTCTTGTAGTGTCTCTCTTTGTTATATCATCACCAAATGAAAAAGATCAATTCCAAAAGAAGAATTTTTTATAACACATCAATAATGTTTGTTGACCTCCCTTTGATGGATTGACTACCAAACCATTCAAAGAATGTTGTTCGACACCCGACCGATCAAGCAACAGACCATCACCAGCCGAAGGGAGGAGTTGCCTAATAGCAACATAATGTTGATTGGCCACTGCCAAACTACCACACAACTTCCCAAGGTTGATGCTTATCAACTAGCCGATAAATTATTAAGAGCTCGCTAGCTAATTATTGATCGATGCCTGGTTGTCCAGACAACGGATCAACATCGACCGCAAGCGGGCTCCGATTGATCACAATTGACTGATACAAACTTGCCAACAAACCTCCCTATGATTGACGTTGCCCAACCAATGACATGCTAACAACCTGTTGTGGTATTAGCTAACAGCCAACTGACAATCCCTGACCAATCAACTGACCTTGTCCAATTGACCATCTCCAACCGACCATCCAACAACCTACTCCCAATCGTAGAATGACCTAGGCTGCCTTCCTATTGACTTACCCCTACTAGCCTACCAACTGTTGACATAACCCAACCCATCAACAAACCACCCTCATGATTAACATCAATTAACCCACCAATAGACAGACTGCTCACAAATTGATTACGACTAATAGATCCAATTGACCTACCACCAACTACCTCGTGGCAGAATGCCAGCTAACAAACTGATCTCGTGCAGATAGACTTACTACGCCGACCACTGGCTTACCCGGATCAACAAATGGTCTATGATGGACGTCGGTTATCTAATTGATAAGCCCACCTCCCACGACTGAGCCAACTGACCAACCTACCGTAGCCACCAACTACCCGCCAGTCTATAGTGATCGACTTGCGATTGATTTCCCACCGAACAGACCTAGTTGATTGACTTTGGCTGCCTTCTAATTAGCACCACCAACTAACCAACGGAGGGCCGACCCCCTGCTGACATCAGTTGATTGTCGTTAGTCAAACGAACAATAACTCTGTTCGACCATTTACGGTATATTTAATTTGCATTTTCATTATTAATATTTTTTATTTAAAAAAAAGAAAAAAGGTAAAAACAATAAAAACAAAACATAATTTTGTTATTTTCATATTATCTATTTTTTTTCATATAATTTTAAAATAAAAAATACTAAAAATAAAAACACAATTCAGAACAGAGAGATAACTTTTGGACATCGATTGTTTTGACTTCTTTTGGTTAAGCAAAGTTTCTTGAGGAACATATTTAATTTCTTGTTATTAATCGTCTGCCACTTTCTATTCATTAACTAAATATTAACCACCTCAGCTATGTTATTGTGATCATAATGTTACAGGAATACTAAAATTAATCACTAGTATAAAATATATATTGGAATAGAAATACATATTAAAAATAAATTAAATTACACATGTATTATATACAAATACACTAATAATTAATTTTGGTATAAAAATAATATTTTTGTATTGTGATATATAAAATTTGGTTTTGCAGGTTCACATGCAGTGAGAGCTTTATGGCATAATAATGGGAAATATCCAAAAGAGAAAACTTGCATTGAGACACCATTATTATTGCAGCATAATCAGAAGAATCATTATACATGTGATCAAATTAAGAGAAAACACTTTGTGAATGCAACTCATGCACAATCGAAGAATGAACCTGAATCACAACCTGATTCTGCAAAACCCATTTGGAATTCTATCAAAGATGTTACGCATACTATCCAAAAGTTTAGCGTATTCTATGCGTTAATTGGCCTGGTTAGTTCAATTTTTTTTTTTAAACAATCATTAAAATCCTTCTCCATCTTGTGTTAATGCTAGATGTTTGATAATTATAATATTGCAAACATTATTATTATGAGTATCGTATTTTTCAAAAATAATATTTCTAAAAAAATTTATAAAGCTCTCAAAAATATATATTTGTGGAATGAATTAGATTCATTCAATTTTAATATTATAATACTAAAATTATCTATCCGATCTAATTTAATTTGCCACTCTACTCTCAAGAATAGGGATGTACATTAAAAAAAATTAAAATATAGTTAATCGGTTAAAAAATTATAATTACATTTTGGTTAATTAATTTAATAAAATAATTTTAAAATTATATTTATATTTTTTAAAATTAGTTAACCAAAACTAAATTAAAAAAAATGATTTTTAATCGGTTAACCAAAATCAAAACTAAAATTTAAAAAGTTTTAATTTTAATTTTTTAGATTAAAAATTCAATTTTTTTTTTAAAAAGTAGTTTTTTCTTTTTTAAAAACCGGTTTTTGTTCCATTCCAAAAATCAATTTTTTTTATTGAAACATTGATTATTTTTTCAAACTGGTTTTTATTTTTATAACCGATTAAAAAAACTAATTTCTAAATTTTATAATCGATTAATAACCAATTTTATTATATAAAACAAATTTAATTAATTAATTAAAATTAAAATTTTAGTTAATAAAAAAACAGGTTTAATTTTTAAATTAATCAAAACATCTACAGCTCTATTCAAAAATATGTTTTTGAACTAAGTTTTTAGTATGAATTAAACTCATTAATACTAATTATTATGATATTAAGATTTATTTGATCCAACTAATTTTAAGTCTTTTTCATAAACTAACTTTATTTATGTATTGACAGTTATCGGGCATACTTTCTTCATCACTCCTTGCAGTAGAAAAATTATCAGATTTATCTCCAACATTTTTTATTTCCATGTTACAGGTGAGGGGCTTTGACTTACTAATTTATTTTACATTATATATTTATTTCTCTCTCAATCTCTAAGAATTTCTTATATATATATATAATGTAGAGGATTTAATTTTCTCGCTTTTTTCTTTCAGTTTATGGCAGCTTATAGCTCTATGCAATTGTATACTACTGGCGTGAATCAGTTAGCCGATATTGAAATAGACAAGGTATGAACTTATTAAATAAAAATAAACAATTTGGGTGAAAAAATAAATTGTTTTCTTTTGCATGTTTGGAATAATGTTGGATTTTGTGTAAATACATAAATATGATTACAAAAAAAAATGTTTTGTTCAGCTGTGAGTTCACAAAAGTAGCTAGGATATTTAATGTCTATTTTAATCGAAATTTAACTGTATATAATAAAATAATATATATTTATGTATAAAATTATAATTTTTTAAAAGAATAATTTTTTGTAATTTATTATTGTAAAAAAGTTAACAACTAAAACTCATTGCCTCGATTGGTTAATTATTTTTTACCATTTTTTTCAAATTTTAACTTATTCACTATACGATTTTTATATTGAACCGAATAAATTTGATAATCGATTTTTAATTAACTAAATTAAACCGACCAATTCAATTCGATTCTAAGAATCATGCTTTCAGATTACTAGTTACTTTGGTTATGGTTGGTCCTTTTTTCTTATGTATCCAAAATGTTTTATTTTATTTGTTGTAGATTAATAAGCCATACCGTCCATTGGCATCATCGAAAATTTCTTTTGGAGGTGGACTCGCTATTGTTGCAGCATCTTTATTTATGGTACGATGATAAAATTGTGAAAGAATAGAAAAATAAAAGATAAAATTTTTTTATTAATTGTTGATTTGATTGAATTGAATTAAATATTAAATTATAAAAATAAAATTAAATATATATAGTGCATTGTTTACGAAAGATAAAAATAAAGATAAGATAAAATAAAAAAAGAAGATAACTAAAAATAAGATAAGATAATAAAGACTAAAATTATAATTGAATTTATGTATTCTGTTGAACTGAATTTGTGTGCCACACAAAACTTCTTTATTGTTATCATGAACTAAAGTAGAAGAGTAGTTTTAATAATTTATATATGAACTTATTGTTTTTGGCACCATATATTATCTCCTAAATTGGATTTCAATTTGTATCTCCTAAATAAATTTTAATTTGGATTTCAATTTTAAGTTTTTAGTTATTCAATTTGAATATCCAGGTTTCAACGTCTCACTTTCTAATCAATAATAATTGTATAAAAATAAATTAAATATTAAGTATAAATTAAAAGAAATTTGGCATGCCAAATGCTATCATATAATAAAGATATAGGCGCAGCTTTAATTATTTCATTCTTGTTAAAAAAAAATTTTAAGTATTTTTTCTATGAAAAATATTAGAAAGCTAATATTTTTTATTAATATTTACTAACACTTTAGACTAATACTTTATTTTTATGAATATACATCTAAATAGGTTCTTAAAAAATTTTATATTAGACAATTTCATCTCTTAACAAAATTTATTACATTGAAATCCTAAAATTTTATAAAAATAAGACTCTATTTTTATACTGATAGTATTTAAAATTTAAAATTTAATTTTTTATTAGTCAAATACATTTTATTGATTATATAATATTACTCTTCAATTATTTAATTGTTTCAAGAGACGTTAATAAGGATCTTCTAATGGGTTAGTATCCAACAAATTCAAAACAAAATCCAAGAGATTGAAATTTTAAAATAATTATTATAATTTTTTCGTGAGATACAAAAAAATTAAAATTTTTCAGTATATAATTACCAATAATCATTAATAAATTCATTTAATTAAAAAAATTACTACAAAAAAGTTAAAATTTGAAAATGTAAAATTTAAGAATATAAATGAGAAAATGACTTTGAATGAAGAAATATTAAAAATTTAAGATTATGAAAAAAAATACAAAAGACTAATTTGATCCATTTTTAAAATTTTAGAAATAAGATGACCTACATACACATATATATAAAAATTAATTTAATTCTAAATAAATTTATGACATATTAAATAATGATATGATATATCAACTAATTATTTTTATAATATGTAACATTATCTTATCACATCATTATAGCACATGCATATAATATAGCACATCATAATCTAACTTATAAAATGAATAATTTAATTTATGATTATATTTTTTAAAAATTAATATAGTTAATTTAATTTTTAAAAAATTAATTTAAAAAATAAATAATTTTACTTAGATGAATTTAAGTATTAACTCATTTTTAATCCTTTATCTCTTTCATCTCTTTGCAGAGCTTTGGACTTGCGCTGATGATAGGATCAAAGCCTTTGCTTTGGGGTCTCATATTAATTTTTATATTGATGACTGCTTATTCAGTTAACGTAACTTTTGATTCTAAATCATTTTAAATTATGTTAAATAAATTTTTTTATTATAAACTTACATCTTTTTAACTTCATTTTAAAAGACTTATTATTCATTATGAATAAGTTAAATCTTAAAGTAGTCTATAAATTTGTGATCAAACTTTGAATTTATCTCTAAATTTAAAATTACTCCAAATTCAAGGACTACTTTAAAATTTAATTTCAACATAAATATAACTAAAAGATTATTTATACAATACATTCGCTTGCAAATAAATTTGTTTAATTAATATTAATGGCAAATTATTTCTTGCCCTTAATTAATTGATGGCTGTCAAAAGTTTTTTTTTTTTTTGGTGACTTGTCAAAAGTTTAAAATTACTCTACTTAACATTTAATTTATATTAATTTTTTACCAAAAATTTAGAACCTAATTAGTTTTATATCCTTTTATTCAAATTGATTATATTTTTTTCTTGTTATATCCTTATATATATATATATATATATATATATATATATATATATATATATATATATATATATATATCATATTCCGCAACCTTCACTCTCAGATCTTTAAATAGCTTTAAGATGTTCAAGGTTTTGATTGTTTTGTACTTTTATTTATATAACTTTCAAGTTATCAATGATATTTATTCCCTTTTCTAAAAGAATAAATGAGTTTATTAATATATACATCTGTCTTCAGCATATATACATTTTAAAAATACTATAAAAGTATTACATTTTAAAACTATTATAAAAGTATTTTACCAAAGATATAATATTTTCAAAAAATAATATTTTTACATTTTCATCAATGTATTAAAAATATAAAAAAATTTAAAAAATTTATATTATTATATTTTTAATATATATTTTTAGAACATATTTTAACTAAATTCAATTATGAAATTAAAGCATAACTTTTGTCCTTAATTTTGTATTGATTTAATTTTGTCTTCAACTCTTTTTTTTTTTTTGTTTCTTTATCCCTAATATTTTAAAAATTGTTTTATTTTTGTCATTTGTGACACAAACAAAAAAAACCTATTATGAATGGTTAAATTAAAATCTAGATAGCGATTTGAAAACGGGTATGATGTCATGCAAAATTTTAAGTAAAGAATTTCTTAATAAATTATTACGTATGATGTAGAGACTAGTACACCTTTGTTATTTATTTATCAATGTTTTCGTATTATCGTATATGTTATATATTCATTTGATGTTAATTAATTAGTAGTTAATTTATTTATTTATTCTTTTTATAATTATGTATTATTTTTAAATACTTTCAGTTACCCTTTTTAAGATGGAAGAAATCTACAATTCTTACATTACTGTCTGGCGTACCAACTATTCTGACTGCATATAATTTGGCACCATATCTTCACATGAAGGTACTCATTGCCCTACAAAACTATATTCTTTAATTAGACACATTGTTTTGTCATTTAATTTGGATTAGTCGAGTGGTCATGAACTCACTCGTTAGCAGATCTATGACAAATTAGTCTTTGACTTGTTGGATCAAGAGATATTATGATGAACAGTCAAAAAAATAAAAAAATAGACCGAATCAATTTTTAATTAATCAATATTAGTTATTTTTTATTTTAAACATTAAAAATTCTGAAAGATCTAAGATTTAGGATTTATATTTAAATTTTAAAATAAATAAATTAAATTTTAAAAAGATTAACCGATATTAGTTAAAAAAAATTAATTCTCACATTACTCTATGAGTAATCATTTTTTTTTACCCACAATAATTTTTGGGTTGTGTTAATCAAAATCAGGTATCTAAAACTAGCATTTTCAGGAAAATCAAAAGGAAAGAAAAAAAATAAACATTTTCATGCAAAAAATAGTAGTGATGATAATAGTGTTGATGAATAATTTAATTTTCAAGGAAAGTCTAATATATATTTGGGTTCACGATTTATAGACCTTTGTGCTGAAGAAGCCATTTATATTTACAAGATCACTAGCATTTACCACTGTGGTCATGACCTTCTTCTATGTAGTTATATCATTGTTCAAGGTAACAATAACTTTTATACTTTTTTACAATGAATCTTTTTCATCACCAATCATTTTTGTTCAATGTGTTTAACTAATGTAATACTATATTGGCTGGAATTGAATGTAGGACATACCCGACATTGAAGGAGACAAAAAAGAAGGTCTTCAAACTTTGTCTATACGCTTGGGTCCTAAACGAGTAATTTCTTCTCTCTAAAATGAATATATTTTATGATTAGGTTTATAAAAAAAAAAAGGTTTGATTATTGTTGGAATTATCATCGAAATGTCTATAAAAATTTGACCATAACCGTTAGGTCATACCAAACATGACGATTTGATAAATAAAATTAGGTGAAAATTTATGTGCAGTTGATAACTGAGAGTTGCTAAATAATTTGATTAATTTAACTAAATTTTCATCTAACGACTCTTAACTATCAACTTCACGTAAAGTCGACTGCATCTAAATTTTCACCATAAAATTATTGTCAGATTTTCTGACGATAATTATTCCGTCATTTTTAATTATTTATGTACAAAAAATTTACCTCATCTTTATCATTGAATTTTTATCCGAAGGTAATGTTTTTAAAATTTTGAATTTCAGTCATTATCATCAAAATTTTTCATGCTAAATTCGACGGTATCTAATTTTAAATTAGTTTAATTACTCTGTTAGTCTCTATAGTTTTACGAAATTTTTAGTTAAGTTTTTGTACTTTTTTTCCTTTTAATTGAGTCTTTGCACCAATTTTTTTCTTAATTGGATCCCTACACTTTTTTTCCTTTTATTTGAGTCCCTATATTAATTTTTTTTAGTTAAGTCCCTATAAAATTAAGCCAATTACTGTTAAGAGAAACTTAATTAAAAAAAATTAGTACAAAAATCAAATTAAAAAATATAAAAATCTAATTAAAAATTTCACAAAACTGGACCAACGAAGTAATTACACCTTCTACATTCGACTAAAATTTCAATAATAATAAACATATTTTTTTATAGTAGTTATTCTGGTATCATGTACCCACATTTTTGTATTAATCCTTTGTCAGGTATTTTGGTTGTGTATTTCACTTCTTGAGATGACTTATGGAATTGCCATTATAATGGGATTAACATCTCCATTCCTATGGAGCAAAATCTTCACGGTAATGAATATTACTTTAGATATTACAATTCTATAGTATATATATAATATAATATTATGACTATTATTGTCTAAATTTAATTTTCCTTTGCGTGACATATAATTGTAAAGGTTTTGTACCACTTACCAATTTAAACACTTTACAACTTCAAATCCCTCTTGACATTTTCTTATACTTAATATATGAAAAATGCTAAAAAATTAATATTTTTTATTAGTATTAATCAATATTTTAAATTAATATCTTATTTTTATATTATTAATAAAATTTAAAATTTAGAATTTAATATTTAGAATTTAACTAAAATTAAAGATTTAGCCAATATTATTCTTTAGATATTACATATAAAAATATTTTTGTTATTAGTAAAATATTAATAAAAAATAATAAATTTTATTAATTATATAATACAGTAATAAATAAGGATAATGCTAAAAAACAAAAAATAATCAATCCAAATTTATTTTATTTAGTATTTATTTATTATAAAATATATTAAATAAACTAAAAATAATAAATTTTGATCGTTTTATATTAAATATTTTCGATAAAATAATTTTATGTACAGGTCTACTTATATTAAGGATGTGCATCTCCCTTCCATGATAATATTGCTTGATTATTATTTTTCAATTTGTTAGGTTATGGCACATGCCATCAACGCTTGGATTTTGTGGTTTCGTGCTAATTCTGTAGATTTAAAGAGCAAAGAAGATTTCCAATCCTTTTATATGTTTATCTTTAAGGTAAATGATAATTTTATACAATAAAATAATATGAGAAAGTTTTAGTCTTAATTATTATATGTTTATACAATAAAATTTAAAAGATTTAAAGTCTAATATTTAAGATATCATTTTAATTAAAAAATCGAATAGGGAGCGATGGTTAATTGCTTTCTAGTGCTACTTAGTAAAACTAACTTATTTCATAATTAAGAGGTACTATTATGAAATAAAATTATTATTGCTAATTTATCCTATTTATTACTAATTCTTTTTTTTTATTATTATGTGCAGCTCCTTTACTTGGAGAATGTCCTTGTGCTTTTTGTGAGATAAAGAAGCAATAAATTATTGATTTAACAAAGAGTGCAACCTTTGCCATATCTCATTGTTTTTGTTTTGGTCTACCAATAAAATAGGATTAAGTGAATAAAATGAATATAAATGACGGAAATGTTTAGTAACAATGCAAAAAAATATTAGTAAAAAATAATTAAAATATATTTTATTTAATATCTATTAATTATTATAATAATTAATAAATATTAAATAAGATAAATTTTTTTTTTCTCTAGCATTACCGTATAAATGGAGAGTTGTATATGATAGTAGAGCGAAAATCTTATTGACAAATAATTATAAAAGTGAAATAAATGTAAGTATGTAATCTGTTGAAAAAGTCTGTTAGCTATGAAAAGAGTTAGCTCAGTTTCAGTTAAGTTAAAATTTCTAAAACTATCCACCAAATGTATTTAAGTAAGATTTTTTTCTTTTTATATAACTAACTTTCAAATAATTTTATCAATAATAAAATTCTCTCTCCCCTTCATTTTTTCCTGATTTTCACTTAAGGACTAATACCTTTATGGTATCAGATTCTCTAGGTTCCATAGCTTCGGCTATCAAATTATTTAAACAAATTACTACTATCAAATTCTAAATTTTTATAATGTATATTAGAAATGATAAACAGAGAACATATCCTTTTATAATGTTTATTTAAATAAATTACTACTATCAAATTCTAAAATTTTAAAATTCAAAAATAGATAACAAAAAATAGTCAATGTCAATTTCAATTTTTTTAAATTTGCAAAATTTTAATTTATGTAATCATTACCAACGATTACTGTTTTCTTAATTTACTAAATTTTAGTATATGTAATCATGCACTAATACGATTTGCTTATAAAAAAAGTTTAGAACATTTAGTTAAATGAAATTGTCACTTACAATTTTTTTTTTTGAAATTGCAAAATGTATGTCTCTCATGATCTTTTTATAACAACTTCCATATTTATAAAATTTAACCAAAAAATTAAATCTATCTAATTCTTATTCATTAAAAGAGGGTTTCAATAGTAGAATTCCTATGTGTCTTTAACCCTAGTATGATTTATGCTTCTATCTATTATTTTTCAGATTTCTTTGTTTTCCAATCATATTTTATATTGTACTAAAATTTTCAATGTATATTTTGATTAACTCCATTTTGTTTCAAAACATAGTTGAGATACTTGCACTGTTCTTTTAGAAACGTAAAGGATGAGTTATCGAACACTATATCAATCATTGATTCAAATAAAAATTCTTTTAAAACTCATATTGAGAAGGATTATTCTTTTAAACAAGATGGTTGACTCAAAATCAAATACCTGGGTAACGATAAGTTTTGGATTGATCAAATGTTTGATCACAACATGAGTAATATGTTATAGTTTAACCGACCTCATAAGTTATCAATTCAAATGGATTCTTCTATTTCAATGATTAAAGATTATAATATTGGGCCAAAAGTTCAAATTGTGTGAATAAATTATTTGACTAGTGTGTACGCCAAAATTAAATGAAATAACAATAAGTAAAGCCCAACAATAAATATTTTATTTTTTGGAGGCCCATAACATTTATTGCTGATGACTAACTAAGATAGAAAGATGTAACACTTTTTTCTTTGAACTAAAGTCAAAGTGACCGAACTCATTCTTCCTCTTCTCTCTCCAATCCAGACGATTAGCTCCAATAACAAACAAAAAAAAGAAAAGTCAGATTAGAATTCAAAATAAAGAAGAAAAAGATGATTACCAAAATCAAATAACAAAAGAGAAAGAAGAAGAAAAGTTAGAAGTTAGGACACAAAAGCAAAGATCAAATCAAAGGGTGAATCAGAAAATTATTTTTATATTTCTGTTTCAATTGTAATTTGTTGAAACTGCCTTCCTCCTACATACATTGTTCGAAAAAGTTGAAGAAAATAGAGGCTATAAAACTTTACTACAAATCAAAGGTCAAGAACAAAAATTTGAAGTAAAAGAATTGATGAATGGCTCAAATTCTTGAAGAAAATTAAAAAAAAAAAAGAGAAACAACTAGGTAAGAATGCATGTTAATTTTAATCACTGTTGCTGTCCCATCTCTTTTCTGTGTTGTTATTGTGTTATTTAGGGAAGAAGAACAAGTCAAAAGTGTTCAAACCAAGATCAAGTTTTGAAAACTTTACTCCTCTTTAAAAGGGATAAATGGTCAGAAGTTGAAGTAAGGAGTGAGCACACAGTTTGGGTTCTCATAGCTTACAATCTATCTCTTCTTCTCCTTCATTGGTTTACATTACATTTTCTACTCTTCAGTGTTAATTTTTCTTTGTTTCTTTTTAATGAAAAAAGTACTAAGTGAGATATCAGAAACAGTTATTGAGAGAAAAGGTAAAAAGAGTTATCTAAAAAAAAGCTAGGTAAGCCTAGGACTACTATAAACGAGGATATTGGAAGGAAAAATAGAAATTTTAATTTTAATTTTTAAATAAAGTGGGTTACGCCTAGGACTACTATAACTTATTAACACTATACAAGAATATGTGGACATTTTTTTGGACTTACTCTAAATTATTAATGAATTATATTTATATATTATAATTTAAAAAAGAGGTTTTTTTTTGTAAAAAGAGGGACTTGGTAATAAAAAGGGTGGGGCATCTCCATAAAATTTATTTTTTTTCAACAAAATAAAAATTTGGGGCCCTTCAATGATTTGTGTTTCTGTCCCTACTCATATTTTATTAGGTTGGTCACAATATATGAGTAGATTCAACTATCTTTTAGTAAAATTGAGTTCACTGTCCTTTTGTTGAACTCTTACATATATGTAATTAGAATCTGGATTAGTGAATACAACTTGAGGTGGTATTTGATGGATGTGACGCATTGTAAATGATTACGGCAAAGGATAATCATGTTGTAATGTTAGATGAAAATAATACGTTTTGAGTAAGAATAATTATCATCAAATTATCAAAAGAATAATAATAAAATGACCACATAAAAAAATATCATAAAAAATGGAAACTTATACCTTAAAAGGATCGACTTCGATGAAAATCGAAAAATATATTTTTATTCTACGAAATAGTTAAGAAAGAATAACAAATTAAAAAATTAAACAAAATATTTTGGCTCTTAAATTTAGACTCATAAACTACGAAAGAAATACTATATATAACCTTTAGTAGCATAAAATTCATTATAAAAATTAATTATTGATATTAATATTAATTTGATACTATATGATACACATGTGTATTAGAATGAATATTAACAAATCTATTAACAATTTAGATCATATTTATGTCTAATTATGTTTGATTAAAAATTATATTATAATAACTAATAATTAGTATAATTAGAATGATTGACAATTATAATAATTAATAATTCATTAAATGTTGATTTCATATAATTATAAAAGAGATATTTTTCTAAAATAAATTTAAAAGAAAGAGACAAATATACTGACACCAAAATACATTACGTTAATATTTTTAACACCAAAATGCTACCTATTATAAAATAATATAATGATATGTAATCATATTTATGTGTAACTTCAACAATTTCTATCATTAACTAAACCGATGTACACATATACATATCTATGTGTGTATTATTCTCATCTTTAATAATTCATTCAATATACTATGATTCATATAATATTATTCATATTAGTAACCATCAGATAGGTAAGAAATATTTGTATCATAATGGTACATCTTATAAAGGAGTAATTTGATTTGGCACCTCCTTATTAGGAAACTTATTAAATTCGCTCCACATAAGCGGATTTTTTTCATATATTTTCTTTTATTAAGAGTTTCAGTTATTTCTTATTTTAGTCATAATACACTTTGATTTTTACATTCTATGTCCACGTAATATTGAATTCTTCGATATTAATATGTCTTATTGATTTACTGTAGATAATAAATTTTTATATTTCTTTATCATGATTTCAATACAAAGGATACATTTTGAACTCAATCAATGTCTTCATGTTTAGAATTAGTTGGTAATTAGTTATGCAGTGTTATTATTTTTGTCCTTTTTCATTTGTTTAATCTATTTTTTTCAAAATGATCATAAAAAGGCTCCCTCCTTTTTCTTAGTGATTTTCAATTATGGGTACTGTCTATCATTAACCAATATGTTTTCATATCTATTTTCATATTCATTTTATACTTGACATGTTAGGATTTCTTTATGTTCTATTATATAATAATTACCCATGGTAATGGATGACTATCATGTTAAAGCAAAATTCGCAAGAACAAGAATGATTAATCTTATATTTATGTTCTTTGAAGTTTCATTATGACAATATAATTCTAGTTTAGTATTTTCTCATTATATTATGCAGAAAATTTGCTACAACACAAGAGGAATGAATCAAATATATATCCTTAGTTTACAATTTTACATCCACTTCAAAGTTAGCATAGATCCAACTATACTAACTCACTATCAACTGGGTCTCATTCTCATCCATTAAAATCATCTCTTAGAAATGCTAAGAAGATTTCATCAAGTAGTTTGCAAAATTATTCTAATTTATATCACTCTATATCAGCCAATATTACATTACTCATAAACAATAATATTTTTCCCCGATCATCTTAACTTATTATTTAATTGTTACACATGATTATATTTTAAGTGTTTACTATTGCATCATATATACTACACTTTTATGTATTTTTCATGCAGTGCACAATGATCAACTCTGTGGTTTAAGCTATTTTGATAAGCTTCAACTAAAAAGTATTACCGATGGAGAGTAGAGTACATTCTCTTATCTTCTAAAGGGAAAGATAGTGATTAACAAGGACAGTTTCCAACCTGAATCAACTTTCAAAAATCATAATTCGTCACCAACCAATGAATTAACATTAACTAATTATAAATCACAACAGAATGTTACAAGGACTCCACTTGCAAATGTATCTAATTAGTGAATGTTGATTAATCTTTTACAAATATGTATAAACATATATAACCTTATTGTACACAATTTTACTTTTATTTAATCTATTATTGACTACTGATAATAGTTTTAGGTAACACACCCAATCTATCAGATAGATCAGCAATATTTCATCCAATTCAACAGAGTAAGTCCTCACCAACTTTAATTAATAAGTCATACAACACCAGGAGATCAAGTATTTGTTCCAATGTTATTACTTCTAATATAATCACTACTGATGATGTAACATAATAGAGTTTGTTTTTTGTATAGCTGTCAAGTTGGTTAGTTTGTTAGACATAATTATAGCACTATTAGTTAGTAATTTTTTTTCCTTTTACTATATATATTGTAATTGGTACTCAGTACTCTGTGGTAGTTCTTTTAATCAATTATTCTCTCTTTTCACTTCTTTTCAATTCTTCTTCCATTACTTTAAATTTCAATGACCTGAGAGTACATTACCAACCTTCTTCTTTTCTTATAATTATTTTTGTAATTCACTTGAATTTTAAGCTTGGTATCATTTTACATGGTATCAGAGCGAGAAGATCCAACTATGGCAGATAATTTAGCTAATCCGAATGCAAGCCCTTCATCAAATTCCGCTGCAGATTTTGAGAATTTCACCGCTTTTATGCGTCAATTCTCTCAGTTCCAGGCACATCTTGGCAGATCTAGTTCCTCTTCTACAATTTCTGATCCGATTAGCCCTTATTTTCTTCATCCAGGAGAAAGTCCTGGTTTGGCTCTAATTCCGCTTAAGTTGACACCTCAAAATTATTATCAGTAGTCGCATGATATGTGGAGAGCACTCAGATCAAAGAACAAGGTGAAATTCCTCGATGGATCCATTCTAAAACCAGGTGAAGGTGATCCTAATTTTGAAGCATGGGATAGGTGTAACAATTTTTTCCTCTCCTGGATCAACCTCTCTCTCAGCCCTGAAATCGCTAAGAGCGTGATGTGGATTAGCTCAGCTCCAGACTTGTGGAATGATTTAAAACGTCGTTACTCACAGGGAGATGTCTTTCGAGTTGGTGCGTTAAAAGAAGAATTTTATGCACTCAAACAAGGTGATCTTACTATTACTTCTTACTTTGCTATGTTGAAAGCTATTTGGGAAGAATTAGAAAATTTACGTGCTATTCCTAGTTGTGTTGCTTGTGTTAATGGATGTTCATGTGGATTACGAATTGTTCGAGACTATGCTTCTGAGGAATATGTTGTCAAATTCTTAAAAGGATTGAATGAACAATATTCAAATGTTAAATCACAAATCATGCTAATGAAGCCGTTACCTGAAATCAACACAGTACTATCTATGTTAACCCAACAAGAGCAAGAATTGAATTGTGACCCGTCAAATAGCAACATAGTGACTAACTCTTTAGAGGTGCAAACCTCAACTGGAGGCGGTTCATTTTCTGGAAGAGGCAGAGGCCGTGGACGAAATTCAGGCAGAGGAGGAAATCAAAAATCTTATAGTCGAGGCTACACTTCAAAGTTTTGTAGCTACTGTAATCGAATTGGTCATTTAGCAGAGACATGCTATAAGAAAAATGGCTTTCCTACTCACCAAAAGCAGCGAGTAGCCAATCAACTTAGCACTGACGAGATAGTTGAGAATTCTAGTGCTGAGATTGCTGATTCTAACCAGGATAAAAAGAGCGATGATACAGTACTTGTGTTAACTCCAGATCAGAAGGAAACCTTACTAGCACTCCTTCAACAACCACGCATGCCAACTTCAAATAGTGTAAACCAAATTACTTCTTCGGCCACCCTTACTCAACCAAAAGGTAGGCATTGCTTGAGTGTATCATCAAATTTTACTAAAACTTCTTGGATACTTGACAGTGGAGCTACTGATCATGCATCCTATATTCAAGAGTCTTTCAAAACTTTTCATTATATGAGACCAATTTTGGTAAATCTATCTGATGGTTCTACCACTACAACAAACATTTGTGGCACTGTGCAACTCTCTAAACATTTGATTCTTACCAATGTTTTATTCATACCTCATTTTAAATATAATTTGATTTCAGTGTCTAAACTCACAAAGTCATTACATTGTGAATTAAAATTTACTGATTTTTTTTGTGAGATACAGGTACTCCCATCATTGAAGATGATTGGGCAAGCTAAAGTCATTGGTGATCTTTATGTGATGGATGTTCAACCTTGGAAACTAACTACACCAGAAGTTAACACACATTCTGTAAATGTCACAGTGCAGCAAGATTTAGGAACTCTATGGCATGCTAGACTAGGTCATTTACCATCCAAAAGAATGTCAATCATGAAAAATACATTTCCATTTATTGAATGCATTTCATCATCTCATGTTTGTGATTCTTGCCACTTGGCAAGACAAAAGAAATTGTCTTTTCCCATTAGTAATACACAATCAGAATATATTTTTGATTTGTTACATATAGATATTTGGGGACCACTCTCACTTTTATCTACTGCTGGCCATAAATATTTTCTTACAATTGTAGAAGATAAAACGAGGTTTACTTGGATTTATTGCATGAAACTAAAATCCGAAACTAGAGTGTTAGTAGAAAATTTTGTTCAAATGGTGCAAACTCAATTTCATAAAGTTGTGAAACAAATTAGAACAGATAATGGAATGGAATTTAAAATAAACTCCTTCTATAACTCAAAAGGAATATTACATCAAACATCTTGTGTTGAAACTCCTCAACAAAATGGAATTGTTGAGAGGAAGCATCAACATATACTGAATATTGCAAGAGCATTTTTGTTTCATTCTAATGTGCCAAAATGTTTTTGGCACTATGCTATGCAACATTCAGTACATTTAATAAATAGACTACCAAGCACCTTCTTGAATCATCAAACGCCTTATGAGGCACTTTTCAAGAATAAACCAGATTTGACTCATCTCAAGGTGTTTGGTTGTCTTGTTTTTGCTACCACTTTGAGTACTAATAGAAGAAAATTAGATCCTAGAGCTAGAAAATGTGTTTTTCTTGGTTATCAATCAGGAACAAAAGGGTCCATTTTGTTTGATTTAAAATCCAATGAAATTTTTATATCAAGAAACACTGAATTTTATGAACACTATTTTCCATTCAAACAAATATCAAGCACTGATTTTTCTATAGATCAGCCTTCAATTGAATCATCCAATTTTGACCCTTTTGCATTCTTTTATAATAACTCTGCACATACTTCTTCATATAAGCATACTAATGGCATAATTGCACCTCACACCATACACACTACACCTGATTTATCTGCCACTTCTACATCACCTATGGCATCTCTTCATGATATAACAGATTCTGCATCACCCGCCACCTTAGAATCAGCATCTGCATTGGCACCATTGGAACATTCATCCATTCATATTGAGTCACAATCTGCTGCACCAGTTTTGAGAAGGTTTGAACGAGAAAGAAAAACACCCTCTTATCTTAAAGATTTTCATTGTTTCCATATTTCATCACATAGAGATCCAATCAATGCGGCCCAATTACCTTCAACATGTAAGTATCCCCTTTCTCACCATTTGTCATATTCATTGTTTACTCCCAAGCACCAGGCCTTCACTTTTGCTCTCATAAATAACTCGGACCCCAAACACTATTCTGAGGCTGTTATGCATGATTGTTGGAGGAAGGCTATTGAGGCAGAACTCACTGCTCTTGAGCAAAACAAAACCTGGATCATCACTTCTCTTCCTCCTGGAAAGAATGCAGTTGGTTGTAAGTGGATTTTTCGCACAAAATTCAACCCAGATGGCACTATCGAGAGGCATAAGGCACGTCTTGTTGCCCAAGGTTTCACTCAAATTCCTGGAGTCGATTACATTGACACCTTTAGTCCCATTGTGAAAATGAGCACTGTGCGTGTTCTTCTTACCGTTGCAGCAGCAAAGAATTGGCATCTTCATCAACTTGATGTGAATACAGCTTTTCTCCATGGAGACCTACATGAGGACGTTTATATGAAACTCCCAAAGGGGTTGCAGTGTTCCGATCCAAACTTAGTCTGCAAGTTGACAAAATCTTTGTACGGTTTGAAACAAGCTAGTCGCCAATGGAACATCAAGTTGTCTGCTGCACTTGCTGATCTGGGGTTTACTCCATCTGAAAATGATCACTCGCTTTTTACCAAATCCACATGTACAACTTTCACAGCTATTCTTGTTTATGTTGATGATCTTGTGTTAGCTGGAGATGATTTGAGTGAAATTCAAGCTGTCAAAATGTTTTTGGATGATAAGTTCAAAATTAAAGACCTTGGCCTTCTTAAGTTCTTTATTGGGATGGAGGTAGCACGAAGCAATGCTGGTATTGCACTGTATCAAAGAAAGTATGCATTGGATTTGATCACAGACTGCGGTTTGCTTGGTGCAAAACCAGCATCTACTCCTATGGAGTACACTACTTCTCTGTCTAAGGCTTCAAGCTCCCCTCTTCCTGATGCAACCATTTATCGTAGATTGGTGGGCAGACTTCTGTACCTTACTAACACAAGACCAGATCTCAGCTACTCTGTTGGATGCCTATCTCAGTTCATGGATTCACCAACTGATGCCCACTTGCAGGCTGCCTATAGGATCATCCGGTATCTAAAACAATCACCAGCAACTGGCTTATTTTTCTCTGTCAACAATTCTTTCACACTATCTAGTTACACTGATTCTGATTGGGGGGCTTGTAAAGACACCCGAAAATCCATCAGTGGTTATTGTTTTTTCCTTGACCAAACTCTTATTTCTTGGAAGAGTAAGAAGCAGGCTACAGTTTCAAGGTCGTCCTCAGAAGCAGAATATCGCGCCCTTGCTAATGGCACTTGTGAACTCGTTTGGTTACTCAAACTACTAAAGGAATTCAACATTCTTCCTCCTCTTCCGGTTGATATCTTCTGTGATAATAAATCTGCTATCTATATTGCTTCAAATCCTGTCTTTCATGAAAGAACCAAGCATGTTGAGGTTGATTGTCACGTGGCTCGAAACAAGTTCAAAGAAGGGGTTTCTAATCTTAGGCACGTTGTCTCCAGTGAACAACCGGCTGATCTATTCACTAAATCCCTTCCTCCAGGACCATTCTCTCATTTGCTTTCCAAGCTGGGATTACTTGATTTGCACAAACCACGTAATACCAGCTTGCGGGGGGATGTAACATAATAGAGTTTGTTTTTTGTATAGCTGTCAAGTTGGTTAGTTTGTTAGACATAATTATAGCACTATTAGTTAGTAATTTATTTTTCCTTTTGCTATATATATTGTAATTGGTACTCAGTACTCTGTGGTGGTTCTTTTAATCAATTATTTTCTCTTTTCACTTCTTTTCAATTCTTCTTCCATTACTTTAAATTTCAATGACCTGAGAGTACATCACCAACCTTCTTCTTTTTTTATAATTATTTTTGTAATTCACTTGAATTTTAAGCTTGGTATCATTTTACAGATGAAGACCCTACCAAACGTGCTTCTAATTATAGGAGGAGGTTGATAATTATTTTTTAGTTCTCAAAATTTTATTAATATTGACCTATAATTTAGATAATAGTCATATTCATGATATAAACAACCTAATTACTAAATACTGTTACATACAGGAACAATACTAAAAATCACAAGTCATTAGTTCAACAAACAGATCAAACAATTTTAGCTATGACTAGGAGTAGTTTCTCATTATTTAATAATTTAGTAACAACTAACGGTGATAATTCAAGTCAATATGACTATGGCAACCAATCAGGGGATGAGAATATATTGTATGAGTTCGAAGGTAAATTCCATTTTATATTTTATTTTAAAAATACTACAACTTGGGTAGTTCAATATTAATTTTCTAACTTTTTTTAGTAACTAAATGTTGATGCTTTTGATTACATTAATATTGAGATGGATTTCACACCAGATATTTTTGTAGAATATGAAGATGGTAAATTTTATACATCTATCAGTTTGTGATTACAATTCTTTGTTGCCATTAAAGTAATCACCCTTTATGCATAGACAATCCTTATTGATTAATTTCAGATGATGACATTATCTTTGATGATCAATACCAACATGCTTATCTTTAGAAAGGTATTTCTATTTACTATATGTATTTTTGTTGTTTGTTCATTATAAAATTTTTAATTCATAACATTATTTGTTGGTGTGTTATTTTGTTTATAGACATATTGGATTTAGGTAGTCCATCATTTTCCTATATATACTGTGGTGCTCTAATGTGGGATCATGAAAGAATTTCTAAATCTAACAATAAGTTCAACTGCCTTTGCTCAATTCTCCACCCCAAACACTGAATAATTTGCATTCTAGCTAGGGATGGCAAAGGACCAAAACTCGTGAAAGTCGGCTCGCGTAACTCACCATAAAATGCGGGTTGGGCTAGAAATTTGAGATCGTTATAATAAAAGTCCGCCTAATTCGCACCGCCTAATCCACGGGTTTTGGTGGGTTTCGATGGGACGGGGTGGGCTTGCCCAGCGAACTTTTGACTTTAAGACGATAATTGAATTTAGAACGTTCTTTTTGAGCTTGTATTTGGAATGTTTGTTCGTTTTACTTTAAGCTATAATTTGGATTATGTTTGATTGATTAGAGACTTTGACAATGTTTAATTATATATTTTGGACAATTTTTGTTTTGCTTTGGACAATGTTGGTTTCATTATTTTGTTTTAAAAAACTTGGTTGATAATTATGTTTAATTAAATATTTTGAATTATAAAGACTTTAATATTTATGAATTTAAAAATTATACTTTTTATGTCTTTAGAAGTTATAAGTTTATTAAAATATTTGTTAAATTATATATTTTTTAATATTTAATGGTTTAATAATTTTTTCAAAAAAAAAGAGAATTGATGGGTTTAGCCCGCCAATCCACCATTAGGTGGGATAGGGTAGAAATTTAGGACCCCTCAATAGGCGAGACGGGTGGACTAGCTTGCCAAATGGTGGGCTTTTGGTGGGGCGGGGCGGACATGCTCGCTTGCCACCCCCTAATTCCAGCAATGACAAAAGAGGAAAGTACTTTCAAAAACACATAAGAATTTTTAATGCAATGTTTTCTTTCACATCTTTAGCTGGTAAGATTATTCATCAGATCAACAACAGCACTGCTCCACCAGCACTTATATTAAGTGGCTAGAATTATCACTCTTGGTAGTTTATATATATATATATATATATATATATATATATAGACAATGAGGTGTGTAACAGGATTCGTGTTGTCAGGTAACTTTTTTTTATTATGGTAGATCAAATACTATTTTATTAATACTTTAAATATGAATTGGTTGTTTCATCATCTTTTATATGATGAACTAGCTATTAACATATTTTTCTTAGATCTATACAATCAATATCCAATATAGAAGTTGAAATTGTAAACATATTAAAAGAGATGTTAGATAACAACAAGTCAACAATCACTTGGCCAAGTCATTCCGCTTTGCAAGGGGATAGATTCATGGTGTTTAATTCAATTGATATTACTTTAAGATTGATTAGGCACAGAGATAGAGATGATAAGAGATATAACTTACCAACAATATCAAAAGTTGCTTTTAGTTGTCAGTGATGTAGATGAGTCTATGCTAGAGACAGATATAATAATTGAGACAAAATCAAATCATTTGAAAAGGATAGATGTCACACATCTTTTATACCTTCCTTTGCAATATCCATTAATTTTCCATTAATTTTCAAAGATACATAATATTCGTACTGAATTTAAAAACAAAAATGAAAAACATCTTCCAAAACACCATTTGTCAATCTTATCGTCACCCATTGTGAAACCCATTATCTTCTGTTATAGTAATGCATTCTTTTACATCTCCCTCACCCATTCATGAACATCTCCAATCACGGTAGTGCATTAATAGTAGCATTCACTGTCCTTGCATAATATCCTCTTAGATGAACAACCATTCAAACACATAATCCCATTTATCTCTAGTAATGATCTTGATTTTGATACTTTCTTATTTATGGTTCTATTTTTTTAAATTTTCATTCCCAAAGTACACTAATTATGGATATTATTGTTGCTTTATTTGTTTTAAACATTATATAATTGGCATATATGTAAAGGAAGTCATGGATTGTACTGTGTTTTATTACTTTGATTGTAAAGTTGTTATAATACCCTTATTAATCATTTAATTAATATTGTTTAAGAAATTAAACATTTAACTTCTTTTCTTTAATTATTTCATTATTATGCATTTAGATGTATATATATATATATATATATATATATATATATATATATATATATAGTTGTTGTTAATATTTTGGAAACCACTTTTGATATTATTTTTGAATTTACATATCTAAAATTCGTGATACCTTATTCAGAATAATTCCAAAAAAAATATATGTTTCGACGATACAATTTTACACTTTATATTCAGTTACACTAACAATGATGGATCATCGGCCTGTTCTTGCTAGGAGATTGCTAACAGGTATGTAGCCACTATTATTGTCTAGTATTAACAATTCAGTTCATATTCAAAGACTTTTATTTAACCAACTGTAAATTCCAAATTAGGGTGCTACTATTTGTAGGCATTTTGTTTCCACCATACACATGTGGCCAACAGACGAGAATAGGATATTCTCTTTTTCGCTGTACAGTGGATAGGTTCTGGTTCATACATGATTTTTTCTTACATATATTTTAAGTACAATTTTGCATTGCATATTTGTTAAATTATGGTTTTGTTTTTTCTTATAGGGTGAATGACCTTTTTCTCATGGTTTCCTCGATAAATACAATCACATGTTTAATATTGTGGTTTACTTTATAGATATAGTCGACAACTATTTAGTTATAAGTCTTAATGGAAGGTCTAGAGATAAGTGTTTCCCAAAAGAATCCTTTGATATGATTAGGAAATTTTACCTATTATGTAGGGGTATTAAAATTGAGATTAAGTAGGTTTGTTCTAGCTTATTCTTTATCAAATTAAAGAATAGGATCAAATCTGACCTAGAGCTTGCAACCTAATGTCTACATAAAAGATGTGTTAGACAATAGGTGTACTTATGAAATAGAAACAAGATTTAATCTCCGTTATGACCTTAAGCATAACCAACAACATAGCATTGTTTTATCTAATTCAAACGACGATGACAGCCATGAAAAAAAGCATATGAGTTATTTAACTGAATCAAGTGATGACAACAAAACTTTTCATGCTACAAAATACACACAATGGTAGGCAACTAACATATTAGTTTTTGTTCACCACAAAATCATCCAACATGTTTAGATTCATATTTATCATTAAATGTACCAACTAAATGTGTTTTTATTATCTACATTTTTTAGGGACAGCGTACATGATGAGGATAATATTACTATAAGAAGCAGTCATTTAAGCTCTATTAGATTGGTGATTATAATAACATTTTTTTATCGATTATGTTCTCGGATTAGTTTTTATATTTATAGTTATATGCAAATAATTCTAACTATAAAATTTAATTTGATTATGTAGTACATTCCAACTGCTTTTTCCAAGAGCTAAAACCATTTGGTGTTGGTATTATGTGGACTATAATTGGTCCTGAATCTTCAACCAATAATAGATTCTACTTTAAGTTTTTTAATAATTCTAGTAGGAAAATAGAGTTCAAGTTTGGTTTTGGATGGAGGCCTTTTGTTACTACTTTCAACTTGCGACATGGAGATGTGTGTACATTCAAGGTTATATCAACATATCCATTTGAGATAAAGGTTGATATAACAATGGATGGTAATGAATGGTGGGGTAGAGTTGTTTTTTATGATACCATTCATATACTGTTGAGTTGTAATGGTTGTTTTAAAAGTTATTATATTTATGACATATTCATCTTTATAATGTTAAGTCTAAGATCTTTTATTTATTATAATTTTATTTAAAGTTTTATTACAAGTTTAATGGTTTTTTACATTATTGTGTTTGCGTCCTGCAAATTGATATAATATTTAATATGACGCAAAATTCTTCCTATGTTACCATTGTTTCAAATAGGATTAATATATATAAGTTCATTACAAAATTTATCATCAACAATGCACAACAGATAGTATAGCAACTAATAACAAAATTGATAACTAACATTCACTCCACTATACTTCATTCTTCTGAATACCAGTATAAGTATACTGTGTTCAGTTTGGTATAGTTAATTATTAAGATATATGTAAATTATAATACAGGAAAAACGTTGGGTATCGTCAAATTTATCGTCGGAAAAATGAATAAAATCCGATGGTACAATGTTTACCATCGAATTTTGTGTCGGAATTTATCCGACGGAATAAACTTCGCCAGTAACAAATTACTGTCGAATTTATGCGTTCGACGGTAATTTGCGTCGGATTTAGTGGCGGAATATGGATAGCAAGAAAACGAAATCTATTGTAACTTAACTTCGAAAATTTTTTTTACGGTAACATTGGCGCCAAAGCATACAGCTTCACGCCACTTTACCGGCGAATTGATCCGATGGTAAAAGTCGATGAAAATATTTTTTCTTAAGATTTTTGGAAATTAGCTGGGCTGATCGACGGTAGATTTTTTTTTAATATTTTTTTCGTCCATCTATAATGTACCTCGATCAAAATGCTTCCAAGCTTTTCCATGTGATGGATGCGTCATGATTCCATTATCTCTCTTGTTATTATGCCAGGTCACGTGAGGGGCTGAACTCATCGATGCATACAATCATTTCAGCCTAGGGATTAAGAGTAAGTAGTGCATCCCTTTCATTAGAACTCTCTTTAACCACCATTTACCAATCTGTTTTCTCTCGACTTGAAACCTCTATGATCCACAAAATCTACATTCAGTTAGGTCTGCATCACTCTTGTAATATAGCATACAACCATTCAAACAAAAATCAATTTTTACCAAATTTAGACCCAATTTCGAAACTAACTTATTTGCTTCGCAGTAGCTCCGGGGGATGCCAGTGGTCCCGACAGGTACCAGTTCGTTGCAAAGGGTGACCCACTTATCAAAAGACTCTTGGGTATGGTTTGACTCTGACTTAATACTTATCATTCTAACACATGCAGACAACTTCAAATGAACACACCCCTCGAACAAAGGTTTCGCGACAAATTATAACAGATGATAAAATCTCTTTGCCTCCGGGTTAGGCTCTTGTTCAGCCTCTTCCAACTCCATAACACCTATTACATCAAACACCATGCATTTCGTTGTATCTCTGTTGGTTACCTTCCCAATTCATTTCTTCCATGTTCAGTTCTCTCACCATCCGAACCCTTGTTGATCGACCATCAGACCTATTCAAATTCAAGACAAACTGGTTAGTTCCCTGCTCGCCCACTTCTCCATATTCTGTTCACATCCAATACTCATCCTTGAACCCATTATGGTAGAGGTGAAACGTTATATCTGAAGGTCCTAACCACTTAGTCAGCCAACATTTATGACACGGACATGTAGATACCCTTTAGACCTAAACGTTTCCATGCTGAAGATATGCGCAACAAACGCGTCAACGCCCCTCAAAGAATTCAGGTTTTAAAGCCACATCCACCGTTATCCCTATCATACATCCATAGACGATGACTTGGAATCATATTGCAATACACATCCTAGAATTCAACCAACAAACTTATTAAAATTTAAAAAAATTTGGCAGAGTATACCCTATAATTAGAATCTCCCACCAAATAAAATTATTATTTTTTGACAAAACAAACATGTTTTAAACAATTTAAATAATAATTCGGCAGAATTTATCCTTAATTCAGAGACATCCATCAAATAAATATAACAGTTTTCATAGAGAAAACATTTGCAGGCATAAATTATAAAATACATGCATTCAATAAAATATCAAATCCTAACCGTTTTAGTGCGCAACCCCTTATAACTCCACAATTTTTTAGCAAACAAAGGTTTCGAGAAAGCTCCACTACACGACCTTTTCCCACTTCCGTCCTAAAACTCTATCCTAGGAAAAGTAAGTCTAACATACAATTTAAACAATTCATTATATTCAGAGATAGAAAACTAACATGGTTGTGATAGAGGTGGCAGTGACGGCGAAGTGAATAGCAACCACGGCAAATGATGCGGTGGGGACAACAGCAATAGCAGAATTGACGACGATGTGCAGTGGCGGCGACAACGGATGCTCCACGCGGTGGCGAGGTGACGTGCTCTAGACAGTCGCGATAGTGACAGCTTTGACGGCGAGGGAGAGAGAAGACGAGAAGAGAGACACAGTGTTCACAAAAGTAAGGTAGAAGGGTTTCGCTTTTGAATTTTACCGTCGGATTTACCAGCGGATTAATCCACCGATAAATTACCAAAACGACGCGTTTCACTAAACTGTGATACCGGCAGAATATACCGACAGAAAATTCGATGGTAAAGTTTGCACAGCTGAGTTTTGTTTTGTCGCCAATAAATACCATCGACTTTAGCAACGGAAAAGCTGTTCTGACAATAATCTTTTCTGGCGACGAATTTCTCCTCTTTTTCGTTGGAACATCCAACGCTAAATCTGCCAGTACAGGTCGATGCTAAATCTGATAGTACTTAACGCTTTTCTTGTAGTATTAATTCAGTATTTTAAATAATAATGATTACAGCATAATACGCTCAAACTATTTATGGTAAAAATATAAGTTCTCTTACAATTTATTATTTATAGATTTTCATCCTTTTCTTTTGTTAAATGTGAAATATTTTTATTCTCTTTGTGTATTTGACGTATATACCATTGTTATATATTCCACCAAATCTTGCCCAATTAATGTTTATAAAAAATAAATTAGATGTTCATTTTTTTTACAAAATTAAATGTTTATTTTGACTGTTAATATACATATCTATTAACAAGGCCCAACCCATATTTGCCTTCTTTTATAGTTGTCCTCGCAATGTAAAACTATGTTACGTTCTTCATTTTTTAAATAACTTGAACAACCGCATTATGTTTTCTTCCACACAGTCATAGATTTTCTAACTTAAACAATGCAGGTAAGCTCTACTTGCTCAAACTTTTAATCTTTAATTTTCCTCATCTTTGAATCTTTCATAAATTTTATATAAACCATATTCCTTTTTCGGTTTATTTATGTCCTCCATTTGCATCTAGGGTTTCCCCCTGTAATTAGTCAAATCTGTTTTCTATATATCAATATTCATAGTAGTGCATGGTTGTATCTGTATTAATTGATTTTTCACCTAATTATACAAACTTTTGTTGTCTTATTTCATATATCCTTGCCCATTATCCTGAATACTGAATTTGAAAGAATTCAGTATGTTTTTAGTATTGTGTCCTTCGTTATTACCTCAAATTTATTTCTTTTTGGTTTAGTAATGGCAAATTGTTCACTTCATGGTTGAATAAAGTGTTGTTTGGTGGTTGTTATATATTTCTTTTTACGAACCCATATCATAATACGTATTCATACACCATAATTGTCATTTTTTAATTTTACCATGAATCCTCATGTGACTAAATGTTTGAATTTCCAATTTATTTTATGATGTCTTTAATTCCAATTATTCACTAATTATGAAATCCAAATTAAATCTCAGTATTCTGTTTTGCACATGGTTTTGACTATGGATGCTTATCTAGGAGTAAAGAATAAATGGAGGTAAATTTGTTTTTCCTCATTCACGTTTACAACATTCTAATAATATACAAATTTGTTTTTACAATAATCTATTTAGTAAATACCGAAAATATCCATCATTTGATTTTATGTAGGTTGATTTTATAAATCAGTTTTTATTTTTAATGATGACTCCACAAAAAATATGAGTATATACCCATTTTGGTCCTCACAAAATTTCAGACTTGACATTTTAGTCCACAACTAAAATTAATTACTCGATTGGTCCTTAACAATTAACTCCGTCAGTCACTTAGGTTCTTTATTCCGTTAATTCTAACGGATGACAAAATAGTCCCTGATAACTCTAATAGGGGACAAAATGGTCCTTGATCTCCTCTGTTCGGGAACGACACTGTTCTCTCCTAATTTCTATCATATCTCGCATAACACTAACAGTCTAACATTGTAACTTTAAACTACACAATGCACACTCTATAAATTTAATGTTCACAAGAAAAAAATTCTCAACTCGTTGTCGTCGTTGCCATCTCCCTCCTCCTCTGCCCTAACATCTCCATGACCACATTGTCCACCACTCCGATCGCTTCTTTCAGTTTCTTCTCCGAACCAATGTTCAGTAATCGCTTTAGTTTCCATATGAACGGCAACGATGACATTACTCGTTGTAATAGCTTGGATGCGAGGTCGAAGCTGTCTACCAACTTGGACTCCGGAAAAGAAGGAATGAAGCACTCGGTGCCTATTTCAAATGAGAATTTGCATATGATATCGAAGGAGAATCTTCTCATGATGTCCTAATGTACTACAATCTATATTGCTTGCCAGAGAGTGGAGAAAAGCGTGCCCTTGGAGTATTTGTGGAACTTGTCTTGAGGATGTCGTGGACGTTGTCGAGGTTGGAGGTGATGTTATCAAAGACATGGAAGTGGATGCTTTTGGTAGGTGAAGTGTAGATAAGGTGGATGTACTAGTCACAAAGATTTAGGAAGTGTGTGGTCCATGACATGTTGAGGTAGGTGCGACACGTGTGACAATTACACCATGACTTAATCTTGGAGCTAAAGAGGATGAAGAAAAAGATGGAAAAGAAGACTGTGAAGGTGAAGAAGGATGGTATGAATGTTAGGGTTATGCGAGATATGATAAAAATTGGGGAAGAACAGTGTCGTTTTCGAATAAGGGGTCAGGAATCATTTTGTCCCTTGTTAGAGTTGTCAATGATCATTTTGTCCCATGTTAGAGTTTTCAGGGGCCATTTTGTCTTCTGTTAAAGTTGACGGAGCTAAGGACCTAAGTGACGGACAGAATTAATTGTTAGGGACCAATCGAGTAATTAATTTTAGTTGGGAACTAAAATGTTTGATTTGAAATTCTTTAAAGACCAAAATGGGTATATACTTAAAAAATATTCATGACAGCACTACAATTGAGAAGGATTTAAAAATGGATTGCAAAGATTGTAATTTACAACATAATCAACTGAATGTTATTGAAATCATCGACCTTAGTAATAAACCATATGGAGAAATACCCGCTCATGGTGGAGATCCAAGCGAAGCGATGGTGGAGACCACTATGAGGATGATGGACCTAACATGTACAATTTTTATGTCATATTATAATCGCCTTTTGTTAACAATTTTTTGTTTAGTCTATCTTTTCGTATCAATTATAATTTATTAATATTATTTTTTTGTAAACAGGCCTATGTTTTATGATCCACACACTAAGATAATCTCCGTGCATGATGTGAGATCATCTAGAATGATATATTATAAGTATTAGTTACTTATATTGTTTATTCATTATTTTTTTTAAATTTTGAACGTTGTAAAATAATGCATTATGCTTAACTAATGTGTGCAATTAATATTTTCTTTGTTTTTAGTATATCCCCCATTCTTTTGCATTGCAGTTGCTTCCTTTTGGCCATAACATTATTTAGACCATTGTTGGTCCTAAGAATCCAAGTGGGAGTGTTTTTCACTTTCATGTTCTTTATAGTCTCGGAGATTAAAGAAGTGCAAATTTCTGCAAGAATTACAAGTTAAAGGTTGGTAATGTTTGCATATTTCGAGCATGAGATATCAGTTAAGATTGAGAGAATTTAATTTTTGAGTTAAGTATTTTGATTTGAAATATATCTATGGTTATATAATATGGCACCAACAGACGTCTTAAAATTAGTATCGAATATTTGATGAGTTAATATTCAATTTGGTTTCTGAACTTGCATTTAAATCTTAATTTAGTCCTTGAAGTTTTAATTGCTTCTCTTTAGTCCCAAATTTTGCAAACATGACTCATATTAGTCCTTGTAACAATTTTTGACACACAAATGTTAATAGAACGCTGACATAGACAACTAGATGCCCATTGAAATTTGTAAAACGATGTCGTTTTGGTTTTGGCGTTCAAATAGCCTAAAAATGATGCAAATCACTTGTTTTGAGAGAAAAAGTTTGAATAAATACCATTTACAATGTTGTTTTTAGGCTATTTAAGTGCAAAAACAAAAACGATGTCGTTTCACAGAGTCTAACTTGGTATCTGGCTGTTTACGTCAGTGTTCTGTTGACGTCTATGCGTCGGAAGTTATCTTAGGGACTAACATGAGTTATATTCGCAAAGTTTAGAAATTAAATAGAGACAATTAAAACTTTAGAGACTAAATTGAGATTCACGTACAAGTTTAGAGACTAAATTTAAGAATTATCATATTTGATAGATCACATCACTATTTTATTAATATCACTTTATTATATTTTATTAATGATATTTTCATAGAAGTATTTGTCATTGGTCATTTTTGTTGTCATCATCCTGTATATGTGAATTTAGTTATAGATTTTGTGTGCACATAATGTATTTGACAGGGTAATGTTAGTTTTAATTCCCGTTCTTAGCACGGATTCATACAATAACTATTTTAGTAAATCACATATATGTTCTCAATATCTAAAAAAGTGAGCCTAGATTAAATGATTATATACATATTTCTTAATCAGAATTCATAGTGGCTGACTTGTGAAAAGAATGTCTAGGAAAGTTGATAGTCTTACCACGCCTATTCCGCATGAGATTAAGCAGTTTATTTATGGTATGAGATATCATATATCCTAGTTCGATTGAGTTGGAGCCACATTGGGAGTGGTGGCTTGTAGCAACAAAAAAGTATAGTGCAATGGAGAGTTATAGATGGATATTAGAGAAAACATTAAATTGGAATGCCAATAGTAACTGGAATTGGTTATGGAATACAAATATTCTGAAAAAGTTCAAATTTACTATGTGGCTTGGCTTACATGATGCTCTACCAATTGAGACCTTTCGATTCAATCGACATTTAGCTTCTTCAGATATGTGTAAGAGACGTAACAAGGCACAGGAGACTATGGAGCATTGCCTTAGAGACTATGAACAATCAAAGGTAATTTGGCATATGTTGGATCCTAGTATCCTGGACTCGATGGCTGGTACTGCACTTGAAGAGTGGTTTCGGAAGGCCTTGGCTAACAATGAGGCGTCTTTTGGTGCAGGATTTTGGTGGGTATGAAGACATAGGTGCAGTGACATATTCAATACTAACAACCTTTGGACAGACTGTAGGTTGTTGCCTTGGCCAGAATTACCGCCAAGGACTAACAGGTTTACAGGAATCGAAACAATGCCTTTAGATAAATTGTCTGTGTTGGGAACCACCGATAGACAACAGTTTTAAAATTAATTGTGATGCAAGCTTGTATCTGAATTCAAATTTAGCGGAATTTGGGTGTATTATTAGAGATTCTAAGGGAGATTGGATATCGAGTTGTTCTGGAAGCATTCCCCTAGTCTATCATCAAATGTGAATTATTTGCTGCTTGGAGGGAGCTAGTTTTAGCTTGGGATTACGATTTGAGGGATATTATATGTGAAACGGATTGCTTTGACATTCTGCCCATCATGTATGAACTTACAAGTAGGTATTCATCTGAAGTAATAGATTTGGTTCACAAGATTCAAGAGCTTTTATCTCGTCCTTGACTTGTTCACGTTGAGTGGGTGTCTCGAGAAGCAAATAGAGTTACGGATTGGATAGTTAGATATGGTGCCAATAGTAACTCTAATAATGTTATTTGATCTGAACCTCGTGTTGATCTCCAATAAATCATCCGTTCGAATATAAGATAGTATTTGCTTTGGTTTTTCCATGACACAAAAAAAATGATTATATAAAAGAAAAAAAAACTTAGCTATAGAGTTGGTGGATTTCCAGCGTGGGTACGTGTCTATATAAAACGAGCAAAAGACACCGAGAAAGAAAAAAACTGGAACAGAACAGATAGAAAGGAAAACCGAAACCCGAAGCATTAGCTCAGAGTAGACGTTGAAATGACAAATTTGCCCCCGTCATTATCAATGAACGCAGCCTTTGGCGGCAGCGGTGCTGCTCCTCCGCCTTCTCCCGGTGGCTCCTCCCAGAGCTCCCCCGGAGGCAACAAGGATCGCAAGATGGCCTCCGCCGAGCAGCTCGTCCTCGAGCTCAGCAACCCCGACCTTCGTGAAAACGCTCTACTCGAACTCTCCAAGGTTCCCCTACTCAACCACTTTCTCTCTCTTTTCCTCCTCAATTTCCCGTGAATTTGTCTCATTTCTGCTCTCAATTCTAGTGATAGAGTGTCCATGTAATTGAAGTGAAATTTTTCTCTATGAATGTGTGTTAATTTCAGTTCTTGTTATGATTAGGTTTTGTGTGTGTTTTAAACGGTAGAGGAGTCAAGGAGTAGAAATGTAGAATAGACTAGATCATGCCACTCTTGAGTTTGGATCCTCAAAAATGGAGGCTTCGGCAGACACTTTATCTTGCCATAGCCATACCACTACTTTCTTCAAGATAACATCAAACCATGGTTTACTTAGCCATCTCCCAAATGTATTTGGTTTTCTTCCCATGTTAATTGTGGAGGCTTGAGATACAATGTAGATAGCTGTTATACACTTAGATGCATTTGGTTTCTGAAAACATGACAAAGACAAGACATTGAGAACAAAATACAAAGATATAGATACAAAAATGAATGTTTTTATATTTTGTTTGGTAATAAATTAGAACAAAATATCAAAGTCCAATTTATTCTTATTCAAAAAATTTGAGAAGAAAAATATAATAATACAAAATGTAATTATGAAAAATTAATAAGAATAATAAAAAAAATAAAAAATATTAGTGTTTTTGTGTCCTTTCTGTGAGGATAGACACAAAATACACTAATTCAATATCTTTGACACAATGTCTCTATCCATGTATCATCTGCCAAACATGATTTTATATGTGTGTCTCATGCCGGTAAAGAAATGCAGTCTTATATGGCTTTGTTTAACGTTTGTTGAGGCTCTGTTTCCCTTTCTGCTTTCAGCATTATTTATTTATTTGGATTGAGATTTATTTGTGTTATTAGTACTCAAGTACTGTCATTTGTTTGCTTTTTTTTTTTGGTCGAAATTTGTTTGTATTGGTGCACATTGATGTTCTTGGATTTGTTCCACAAACAAAAAGAATTTTCTGTCATAGTACCGAATACAATCCTTCCTATATCTTTCTCTCCAGTCCTTGAGCTTGAGATTACAATATGTTATAACCAAAATTCATAAAGAGGCTAATGGAAGAGAACTGTAGGAAATGGCCACTGTTGTGGAATTCAGGGTGTTTTACTGCTACTTTAGTTGTTCTGGTCGAACTTTTAACCCATTGGAATTAGGTACGATATTCGGGGTTGAACTGGCTGAGTCTTTGGGCTTCTAATTCTTCTCACGCTTTCTTTATAGAGGTGGCTGCTGGTTAAAGGGTTGAGTAGGGTGTTTCCTGCTCCTCTCCTCAAGATTGCTGCTGATGCTAATTGACAGGTATTAGATGGAGTAAGCGCCGCAACAAAAACAAAATGAGAGAAAAGAATGCGAATTAGGTTAAGACGTTAAGTTGACATGCGAATCATAGTTGCTGTCTCATATATAGAACAGAGCGAAAAATTCAGTAAAGTGTGAATAACCAATGCACTGTTAATATGCTTTTATTAATATATTTCATTACAAAAGAACAAGTTTGCTTAACTAAACTTTGTTGGTCACCTACACATACAATTTAAATGTTATGCATGTACTAAACATTTTAATTGTTCGAATCCCAAAACTTTAAATCTCTTCTTTCGATGATTTGAAGACTTGAAAAAAAGTGACAGAAATAATAGGATGAATCACTTTTGTTCTGTCTGTATGGCTTGATATCAGAAGAAGTGTTATGGTTTCGTGGATGAGGGATGCTAGTTCTGGAAGTTAGAAGAAGCTCAACAACCCTCAACTTAATTTGCAGTTACATTCAGATTTTTAAATGAAAATTTCAAGTTGAGAATTTTTATCCTAGCTTACCTTGCATAATGCGGATGCTGGACTGGGTCCATATATTGGCTAATGGACTTATCTAGGCTTTAGTATTTTACTCCATGAGGTTATTGGACCCAAAAAACACAATAGACCATAATTTGAAGCTTATTATTATTTTGGCGAGTTTGCAGTATTTTTTAGATAAAGGGCTAGGTATATAAACATAGTACTCAAATACACACACGCAAACACCAACACCAAAGTTAATTTATAAATCATAATAAGTTAACTAGTGAACCATAACATACCTTCAAGCCTACCCTTAACAAGTTCTATTTTTCATATCTAACATCCTCTGTTCCCATTCGAAGTTCCAAAACTGCTAGCATTTCCATAATGCTGAATTCAAGTTATCCATGATGGAAACTGATTGCATATTATGTGATTACTGCTTTTGTTTGACTAGGTTTGTTTTCCATGTTCATTATTTGCTATTGCTTCTCCTATCATACAAGTCTCTGATCACGTTTTTTGCCCCCCTAATATTTTTAGAAGAGAGAATTATTTCAAGATCTTGCTCCATTATTATGGAATTCATTTGGTACTATTGCTGCACTTTTGCAGGTATGCTTCAATAATTCTTGCAAATGTTTACTTCCTTTGTACTACATGCATTTCAAAATAAATGTCACTTAGTTACGTATCTGGACACATTTTGTGAAGATACATTGACAGTTAAATGTACCCAATTACTCAAAGGCACATTTATTTCACATGGAGGAGTTATATTTATGAGCTCATAAGTTTCTTTATTGTCCAAATACTTTTATTATCCTTCACTCCATTTGGTTTGCTACTATTTCACATCTTTTAACAAGGTGATCCTTAATATTTCTTGAACCTACTCTTTCCATTTGAAATTTTGAATATTTGTCGAAATTGAGGGAGTATGATGGTGACTTCGAAGCAAATGATGGTCAGATAATTTAGTGTTTTTTTAAAGGGAGTATGATGGTGACTTAGAAGCAAATGATGGTCAGATAATTTAGTGTTTTTTTAATTTTATTATTTCCTTTTGACGTTTAATTTATATTGCTATATTCTCATCTTTGTACATTTCACTATTAGTGTATCCTCATTAATTTAATTTAATTTTTTTATTTTGGTATTTTTTTATATATATCAAACAAACAAACCTGTATCATATACACCTTTCTTGCGTTGGAATTTTTGTTTTCTTTCCAGTAGCAGGGTCAATATTAATTGTTGCTAACTTATATTTTATATTTTATTTCTTTCAGGAAATAGTTTCAATATACCCTGTTCTTTCTCCACCAAATCTTACTCCAGCACAATCTAATCGTGTGTGCAATGCACTTGCTCTTCTTCAGGTCAGATTAGCTTATCCTATCAAGTTTTACATCTTGGGTTCTGAGTTTCATACTTTCACCATAACGTTCATTTCATCTATCAAGGAACAACTTCATTATGTGATTGTATCATTAACTATGCAATTTTGACTTTACATTGTTTTTTAATACATAATGAAAGGGGTTGAACTACACAGACTACCTTGAGATTCAGTTATAAGACACTTGGTACCTTAGTATTATATAAAATTTGACCATGACCTCCACTATAAACATCACTCCTAAGAGGGATGAATAGTGTTTCCCTGACAAATCAAAGGAAGGTCAGCGTAATTCACTCCGATGGAAATGTTAAGAGGGGTGTATAGGATTAACACACACACACAGAAATTTTTATGGTTTGGACTTCAGGTATGGGAACTTGGATATCAATATTTTGGATTTCAGGTTTAGGTCTACAATTTAGGGGTTTGGGGATTGGTGTTTACGGATTTGATGTTGGAGGTTTGGATTTTGGGGATCTGGCTTTTGGATTTCAATGTTTTTGAGAGTCTGGTTTGTGGGTTTATGCTGATTTGTTAACTAATGTCAATGTGGTAAAAAGATAGGAATAACTCATGAGCAACTGAGCAAGGAAGGATAATTTCCATGTCCTTGTTTTTCATGTTCTGATCTCCGTGTAGGCTGTACTGGTGAGCACATATTTGCTTTCGAAAAATAGGACAGAGTAAGAAACAAATGAGCCATAGACTAACATGAAATTTTCTCTTTCTTATTTATTTATTTATTTGTTTTTCATTTTGAATACAAAAATAAGTTTTAGGTTTTTCATGCAGTGCGTAGCATCACACCCTGATACAAGGATGTTGTTCCTCAATGGTAATCTCACTTTATCATTCATTTGAAGGACATTGAAACCTTCTTGTACTTATCATCTTTGTTCTCGGACTAATTTCTTTGTTATATTTATTTTATATGTTCTGGTAGTGATAGAAATAGCATGATTTTAAATAAGCATTTTCTATTTGCTGGAATGCTCTCAAGGATGCTATAAGCTTCTTAGATTTAGTTAATGCATGGTAATGTGAAGTAAAATGAGTGATGTGAAATCTTTAGGATCACCATGAGCATGATATAGACACAACACAAGCCAAGCCAAGCTGATGGGGATAAACATCAGCATTGTAGGAGTATAGCCTTCATGTTGGTCTTTCTTTATGATAACTATATTTTTAAACAGGTCCAATATTCTATCTTTCGCATACTTAAATGTCTCTGTCTGAATTTTTTAATATATATATAATGAAGATGATGTTTGATGGTTGACATGCTGTTCTAGAGGATAGTTTATGGGCCATGAATTACATTTTTCCTCCCCGTTTTTTGTTCAATTTTATGTTAGTATAAATGAGGGATGTATGATGATTTAATAAAAAGTCTTCTCTCCAACATTTGTTTCTATGGAAGAAATTAATCTTGTCAACAAATTTTAAATGCAACTGTCACAACCTTGTCTCAGTCTGCGTCAAAACAGAGTTTCTTTCTTGCACAATTTGGAAATAAGTGCTTGCTTGGTTTGCATTTTCATTTTCTGTTTTCAAATGAAACTGTAAACCAAATAGGCCCATAGTTTTTGTTAATCCCTATTATATAAAGTTTGATATTGTAGTTCCAAATTTGTGGAGCATAACTTTCTCTTCTACAGCTCATATACCTCTATATCTGTATCCCTTCCTTAATACAACAAGCAAATCAAGACCATTTGAGTACTTGAGACTCACCAGTCTTGGCGTCATTGGTGCTTTGGTGAAGGTACTTGTCTATTGCTGATTCTGTGATATTAAATGCAGAAAATACATTTTATATTAGTAGCATTCTTGCTGGAAAAAAGTAATTGGTATACCGTCATGATAAAATGAAAAAAAAAAAAAAAAAGAAAAGCTCTAAGAATCCTCCGTTGTCACAAGAAGGTCCTTAAACACAAAAGCTGTGTAATTGAGCAGGGACTTCTGGATCTAACTTGCCTGGAGCATCTAATTACTCTTGTCAAGGATCAAATTGAAATTCCCATCTATTATGCTATTATTGATAATTATTTTCTTTTACCTTGGTGTATTGATATATCATCTATATCTTTGTTTTTTGATATCTAGTAATTGTCCCCCGACTGAATTTTTTTCACCAGGTTGATGATACGGAAGTCATAAGTTTCCTTCTTTCAACTGAGATAATTCCATTGTGCCTGCGCACCATGGAAATGGGCAGTGAACTATCAAAAACAGTTAAGTTATTGGCTTTCACTAATGGATATATCATAAATGTAATTTAGTCACTCATGCCTACATAACTTGGTCAACATGATGACGTAAGAAATTGAAAGTACGAGGACCCCAACTTAAGAGATATTGATTCTAAAATCTTAAATGTTCATTTAGTTTTTTTTTTTTTCTGCCTTTGAGAAGTTAATCTTGGTTTAAACTTTTAAATATTCATGTTTGAAATTTTCTTGGCATGTTTAGTTATTCATTGTGTGCATGGGATCTGTGCTGTGTGCTTGTCATTGCTATGATCTTGTTATGTACTAATATTATGTTTGACACATGTAAATCTAGTATGGCAATCTAATGTAAGCTTTGCGGTGACAGGTTGCAACTTTCATTGTTCAGAAAATCCTATTGGACGACGTGGGCTTGGATTATATTTGCACTACAGCTGAGCGTTTTTTTGCAGTAGGTCGAGTTTTGGGAAACATGGTGGCAGCTCTTGCTGAGCAGCCCTCATCTCGTTTGTTGAAGCATATCATCCGATGCTATCTTCGCCTATCAGATAATCCAAGGTTGGTTGTAGCTTGTAATTGCAATTCCGTGCTTTTGACCTCAACCATTCCCAGCCTTTTGCCAATTTCAATTTGCTCTTTCTTATTTTTGACTGATCAAAAACTCTTGTTTTGTCTAAACAGGGCTTGTGATGCATTAAGAAGTTGTCTTCCAGACATGTTAAGAGATGCTACTTTCAGCAACTGCCTTCGTGTAAGTAATCATTTAAGTTACAAAATGACATTGGCTAGATGCCCAGATTAAAGAAATTACTGGCCGGAGAGAGAGATCATTTCACCCTTTTGCCATATCTTTCAATTTCAAAGCTAGACTTCTCATTGACGTTGATAGATTTAGACAGATAGTCTTACTTTTAGTTTGCTTATATTATGTGTGGTGTGGGTTATGTGCTCAGGAGGACCTTACAACCAGGAGGTGGCTGCAACAATTGCTTCAGAATGTTGGTGTGAGTCGGGTGCCCACTCTGCAAGCCGGAGGCGGCTTCGACCATATGATGGTGACATGAGTCTGTTGAATCTTACTTTGTGCATGAGCTCATTGTCATTTCTAATTATCCGATCACATTTTCTCTCGTAATTGTAATTATCAAGTTTACTGAAAAATTGTTTTAAGATGTCTTGTAATTTATATAGTATGTAACTTAATAGGTGGTTCTTTATAACAAATGTTCATCCAAGGTTTAGGTGGCTTAAGTTCTAGTTCCTTTAGATTTAGTTATATGTTATGGAAAATGAAACATCAAGAAATGTGATGGGAATGGTATGACCTGCTAAATCTCCATAACATTATTTGGAATTACAGTCAAATTAGCAAGATATTTTTGGTTTTATCTTCTAGGAAGTGGATATTGCCAATTTGATAATATCATTCTTTTGTTTTTTCTACTCTTAATGAAAAGTTTTTATTATTACCATATGTTCGGTTGCTCATCAGGATGAAGGTCGGCTAGGTGTTGGGTCGAGAGCAACTAGAGAGAAGAAGGTATTTGGACCTGATCGTGAGCTTTGCAACGAGGAGCGCCGCCACGAGCGTAGGTGGGTCGGCGAGTGGGGCCACCTGCAAAGACATTCCGATGCCAAAGTAAGTGTCCGTACGATGAGGCGGCTAATTAGGGTAAAAGATGACGTACTTTGGGGGGTAAATCCCCCCGATTTATACCTTGTACTGGGGTTTCGCGATTGACGTGTTCAACGTGGCAAGCCGCGAGAATCGCGATTGACGTGTTTGTCTTACTCGGATCTTCTCGCATGACAGTCTCCCTCTGCTTGTGACCCTGCCTGTGGGACACATCTTGAGTGTGCGTGGGTTGCCTCCAACTGTTGTTTGGGGCATCGTTTCAGTTTCCGTGTCTGGGGCATTAAGCGCCTTTTATGACTTATTTGAAAGCAGAGGAAAAAATCCATTTTGCCCTTGTCTTTTTGTGCTCTCCTTTCGACGGTTACCATTCCAACATTCATATCTCTCTCACTTTTCATTCTCCTTTTTCATTTTCTCCTATAACTGCTACTTTTCAAGCATCACTTCACCTTCTGCTTGTGTGTTTCATTGTATCTGTCCCCACTCCATTAGTGATATTTGTGCTTATTTTGTTCATTTTAATGCTTCTTTTGTTGCTATTTGTTGCGTTTGGTTACTACTTGCTTGAATTGAACTTGCCATTATTAGCTAGTTCTTAGGGGGTACCATAGGTGTTTTCTTCCTGGATTTAGGCCTGAAATTGTGTGGAATAGCATAGGATAGTGATATAGTAAAACGTAGTTCAGTTTTGACTTTCTTCGAGTTTCTGACTTCTCGTTTTGACTTAAGTGGTGTCCCATTGTAGGTATGGCGCAAAACCCTATAAACCATTACGCTTGGGTTACTTCCGACGTGATGCGCACATCCTCCATGATAACATAAGAAGATCTACAAGAATTTCGAAATTCGGGGGCATTGTGCGGGGGTGGTTCAGAGGAGGCGAACTACGATGTATTCATTCTGGGAGTCTGGGAGCGCATCTGCCAATTAAATTTATCGTTTGAGTGTATAAGCCCATGTTCCTCATGTCTGTTGGCTTGTCGAAGTTCTTCGGTAGTCGGACCTTGAGGATGGATGGGTGGAAAGGAGTGGTCCCCATTATAGTAAGATCTCGCCGTTTCTCCCCTTGATCTTTCCTTTGCTCCCTACGAGCTTCCGACCTGCCGTGGGTGTAGGTGAGGGAGTGAGCGTAAGTTTGGTCACGCCCGTCGTCCTTCTTGGTGCTTTCTTGACGATCTTCCGATCTTCTTGATGGAGACCAGGTTCATGAAAGGCTTGGACAAGAGTCTTGGCTATGCTCGGGATGGAAACGGTCCCTTGCTGCCAGCTCCCTCTCCAAGTTTTGCACTCTGTGTCTGAGTTCTTACATGATTTGAGAGCTGTCGCCGCCGTTACTACCAAACGGGCACTTTTCCGGAGATCGAGTGTGGGAGTCACCTTAGTGAGATGGGGACCTTCGACGCTCCTGGGAGGTTTCCGGGCTCACTCTACTCCTTAGGTGGTCCCCTGGATGCCGGTAGCTCCGCCCTCCTCTCGTACTTCCTCTGTACGAGGGATTAGCCCCATGCCAGGTCCCCACAGACGGCACCAATATTCGGTTGCTCATTAGGATGAAGGTCGGCTGGGTGTTAGGTCGAGAGCAACTAGAGAGAGGAAGGTATCTGGACCTAATCGTGAGCTTTGCAATGAAGACTGCCGCCACGAGCGTCGGTAGGTCGGCGGGTTGGACCACCTGCGAAGACACTCTGATGCCAAAGTAAGTGTCCGTACAATGAGGCGGCTAATTAAGGTAAAAGATGACGTACCTTGGGGAGGGGTAAGTCCCCCCATTTATACCTTGTACCCAGGTAGGCCCTCTGACTTGGGCCCGTCCACCTAGAAGCTTCTGCTAGCTATCCAAGTCTTTCACAAGGGGTAGAGTGACACGTAGGTCACTTTTGCGCATACGGGTCGATAGCCTGTAAAGTGGACCTCTGGCCCATATTTAGTTGGCCAGAACAGTGCAGAACTATTTAGTTTTTTCTAAATATTTTTGCAGTAATGGGTCCCGAGCCTGGTATGTTTCGTTCACCTGTGAGGTCACGACCTGGGAGTCGTTGACTTCAAGTTTTGTTACTTCGACCTCTTTGGCTAAGATTAAGCCACCTACACAGTTTCGTACTCTGCTTGATTGTTTGAAACTGGAAATTCAAACTTGATAGGTTACTCTTAAGTTATTCCTTCTGAGCGTTCTAAAATGATCTCGACCCCTCTCGCTTGGTTGGAAGCTCCGTCAATATGGGGTTTCCATCGTGTGTTCGAGCCCTCGGGAACATCTCTAGTCACTTCAACAAAGAAATCAACCATCGCTTGTGGGATTCATACTGGATGTCATACTAAGATAGTTCTATTGCCCAAGTCATCATTCGCCCCGCCAAGTCAGGTTTCTATAAAATTTTTCAAATCGCCTAGTCGGTTCTCAGTGTGATTGAGTGTCCTTGAAAGTATTGCCTTAACCTCCGAGAGGAGAATAACAAGGCGTAGGCTAATTTCTCTAGCCTAGTGTATCTCAGCTCCACTCTTTGGAGCATCTTACTTATGAAGTACACAGGCTGTTGCAGCTTGTCCTTTTCTCGAACCAGGGTGGCCGCCGTAGCTTCTTCTGTGACCGCTATGTACAGGTACAAAGTCTCCCCTTCTTTTGGTTTACCGAGAATTAGAGGTTCCGACAAGATCCTCTTGAAATGATTGAAAGCTTCTTTGCATGCTGAGGTCCATTCAAAGGCCGTTCCCTTCTTCATTAGGTTGAAGAAGGGTAGCACTTTTGCTGCCGATGCACCAAGAAAATGTGACAAGGCCGTTAGTCTCCCTGCTAGACTTTGCACATCCTTCATACAACTAGGACTTGTCATGCAGAGAACGGTTTCGCACTTGTCCGAATTGGTCTCTACTCCTTTTTCTGTGATCATGAATCCAAGAAACTTTCCCGCCTCTATGGCAAACGCGAACTTTAGGGGGTTCAACCTCATTGTGCTTTCAAATTGTGTCGAAGATGATGCTTAGGTTGGATACTAAGCTATTCGGTTCGGCCGTCTTTACCGGTATGTCGTCCACGTAAACCTCTACTGACTTATCGATATGGTAATTGAAGACTTTGTTCATTAATCTTTGGTATGTCATCCCCACATTCTTCCGCCCAAATGGCATGACCTTATAACAGTAGGTCCCTGCTAGCGTTGTAAGCGCCGTTTTATCTTTGTCAAGGTGATGCATTGGGAAAAGGGAATGAGTCCTTGGGACATGCCTGGTTGAGATTTGAGTAATCGACACATATCTTTCATTTTTCATTCGTCTTTTTCACAAGCACCATATTTAAGAGCCATGTGGAATAGTCAAGTTCCCTGATGAAGCCGTCTTCCAACAAGCTAGTGTGTGTTTGGATTACAGTTTGCGTTTGTATAAAATTGATTTTGACGAAAAGTAAGTTTGTGTTAACATGATTTATGTTTGACAATTTTTAAATCAAAATGAATTATAGTAAAATAAATGTTGTTTAGATTATACGACTCAAAATTACTTTTAGATGAAAAATTATTAAAAGAGACATCAATTTAAATATTTTTTTTATATACATGCAAAATCAGAACACTAGCAAAAATAATATAAAAAATATTTATCATATAAATAAAATAAATACAATAAAAATAAAAAATATGAAAGAGAGTACTATAAATTTTATAATGTCAAATAAAAAGAAAATATTCTATAATTTTCTAGTTCTGTCAGTACTCTTTAATTTAGTATTATTTTGAATTATAAATTTTCATTATTTATGACTCTATTGTTACTTATAATTAGTTTTTTTTTTTTATCTATTTTGTCTTTTTTTATAGGATCATAATTTATATTATACAAAATTTTGATAATAAACGTGCTATATAATAATTACAATTACAAATTTTACAAAGTCATAATAAAAATTAAAAAATTAATACAAAACAAAAAAAGAGTACATCAAAGAATACAAAAAAATCATACAGATAAGAAATAATAAAAATTTCATAAAACCAACAACATATATCATATAAACAAAAAAAAAATACAATAAAATGTAAACAAAATTCATATAAATAAAATCAAAAAAAAATTTTTTTTATACATAACATAAATATAATGTAGTAAAGAATAGAAAAAAAGATTCATATGAACAAAAAATAATAAAAATATCATAAAAATTAATAAAATATCTAAAAAATCATATCACTAAAAAAAATAAAAAATAGTCAATAACATTTGTTATAAGAATAAAAGAATACAATAAAATAAATAAAAAATAATATGAACAAAGCCAAATAAAAATAAAAAAAGAATTTATAAAAAATATACATATAAAGAATAGTATAGTAAATGATAAAAAAAAAAACTCATATAAAAACATAATATGAGAAATTAGAACACTACATAAATAATATAAAGATGTTTATCATATAAATAAAAAAATACAATAAAAAACATAAAAATTAAAATATGAAAGAGTCCTAAAAATAATAAAAAAATTAAAATATTCACTTTGTTAGTGATTGAAACAAATCTGAACGATTTTAATGAAAAAATTTGAACAAAGAACTATGAAGAACTAGGAAGAATTACAAAAATTACTGTAAAAGTAATAGTTATTGGTATCCTTTTTATAGAAGAAAATGAAGGGTAGAGTTGGTAAAAAAGAAATAAATTTCTTACCTAATTTTCCAACGGTAATCAGCCACCATGAACGTGAATGCAAAAACTACAAATTTTAGCTTCACCTGAACGTGCGTTCAGAGGTAAAATCATTTCTGCGTTCAAAGGGATAAAAGTTGCCAAACATAAAAAGAAAACTTTCAAGAAACTCAAATGCGCTTCTTCCTTCCCCAACGCGTTTGCCAAACACAACCCTAGCCATATGCTTGGCTACCTCGTCAGCTCTTTCCCACGATATTTTCCTCCTTCACTGTGTGGCCGGTTGGGCTTCTGGCTTCATGGCCAAGCGGTGCGACATGAAGTCAAGGTCTATTCCCGGCATGTCGGCGGGAGTCCAGGCGAAAAGGTCTTTATTTGCCCTAATGGCTTCCATAAGATGTTTCTTCAATTTATGGGGGAGGCTTCGATTTATGAACGTAAACTTATCCTCCGTATCCCCTACCTGAAATTTCTCCAGATCTCCTTGTGGTTCAGGTCTCAGTTTCTCGTCAATCTTGGTATCTAGGTCTGCCAAGAACACCACGACTGCCTCCTTTGATTTCTTTCTAAGTGCTAGGCTAGCGTTGTCCCAAGCAACTGCTGTTTCCAAGTCTCCCCGGAACAACCCCACAGATCCATCATCTGCCACGAATTTCATTGTGAGGAGCTTCGTGTAAATGATGGCCGACAACTCGTTGATGGTCCTTCTTCCAAGAATGATGTTATCGGCCATAGAATCCCTTAGGGCCACAAACTCAGCCATTATCTACTTCTGGCTCGCCCCGGAACCTATGCAGATTGGGAGGGTGACAGAACCGTCAGATTTAATGTAGTTGTCTCCCAATGCTACGACCCCATGACGGTGATCTTTGAGGTCGTTCTCCTTAAGTCCCAGGGCGCCAAATACGTTTCAAAACATGATGTTTGAATCAGCCCCTGTGTCCACCAAGATTTATTTGAATAAATCCGTCTCAATTCTCGTTGTGATTATCATTGGCAGGTCCTCGAGAAGGTCGTGGCATCAGCGATCTCCAGGGCCAAATGATATCTCGGGAAGTTCTCCAGAATGGACCTTGGAATTTTCTGACGACATGGCCAACATCCTAACGTCTTTCTTTGCCGCTAATGTATGTACAAGATAAGATTCAAACATCGATAATATTAGTTGGTTGATGATAAAATAATATTAGACTTGGTTTGATAAAATTTTTATTTTTCAAAAGTAACTTATAAAAGTTAGTATTCAAAAAATAGCTTTTTAATAGTTATAGCACTTATGTTTAGTAAATTAAATTAAAAATAACTTTTAATAAGTATAAATAATAATTGTATTTGATAAAATAATTTTTAATATTAAAAAATACTACATTAGACATAAATATAAAAATTAAATTTAAAAATTAATTAATATATAAAATTATATTAAATTTTTTAACTTTAATAAATACAAATCATCTTTAAAAAATTCTATCTCAGCTTATATGCTTCTAAAAGCACCTCATCTGCTTATAATAACGTCAGTTCAGCTCTAGCCTCTAGGAGCAGTTCTAACTTCTAAGTCTTCTTTAACAATTTTGAACCATAGTACCAAAAGTTAAAAAGAAAAATCTTACAGGCCCTGATTCCAGAAAAGCCCAAAAGAAAAGGGTTGGAACAGGGTTAGCCCCAGTCAGCTCTAACACCCCACAAAAAAAAAAAAAAATCCGTAAAACCCTGTCACTCCCTCTAAATCCTCCGCGGCTGCCTTCCGGCCTCCAGCCTCGAGCCGTCGCACCCTCCGCCGCTGCTCCACCGCTCTCGCTCCTCGTGTGCTCCACTACTGGCGCATCACGCGTCCTCTTCCTCCTTCACTTCGCGTCTTCTCTGCCATCCTTTGCATCCTCGCTGTTATTGATCGCAGTAATCTACAGTTCAACCACTATGGATGACGGAATGGACACCTCTCCCAGCATCTTCGATCCTCAGAACCTCTCCACTAGACAGAAGTTTCGCAGATACGGGTATTTGAATCTTCCTCTCTCCATTGTTCCATATTCAAAGCTGCATATCAACCATTGCCTTTTTCATTTCTTTTTTTTTAAGTTGGGAGTTCCCTTCCTGTTGTGAGTCACTAGGTATTAGGGCACAACACACAATTACTTTTTTTGATTGCTTGATATCTTAACCTATGAATCTGCGAAAAATTTACCTACATTTGTTGTGGTTCCCTTAATTGAGTGTGTTGTTAATGATTGTGGGTTGGTGCATTGGATGGTATATGGAAGATAGTATTGAAAGGTTTGAGTTCCTTGGGAGTGTGAGAACTTGGTGGTCTTCTTTATAATCTTAGCTCTGTATTCTTTTTAAAACTGCAAATCATTTAATTGCTAGGGTTTTGTTAGTGTTTCTCAGACTTCTGTGTTGACTTTCAAGAATGGAATTGATGCAGGAAGAGGCACTCAACTTCTGGTGCTTCAATCCATCAAGATAACTCAGCTTCCAAGTTGAGTGAAACTGGGCTTTTATATGATGGCCAAAGTATCCACAGCCCTACTAATGCTGCACTTCTTCTTGAAAACATTAAACAAGAGGTTGAGGGTCTTGATGCTGAATACTATGAAGAAAAGATACAACCTTCCTCTAAAAGGATGCTGTCTTCTGATATTCAAGGAATCCCTGTTGTTGATGCTGGTTTTGACTCTATACGCCACTCATTAAAAGCTTGTAAACAGGATGGTGACTCATTGGGAGATGGTGCAGAAACGATTTTTACTTTATTTGGATCTCTGCTTGACTGTGCTATGCAAGGTGCTGCAAGTACATTTATTTATATACAGTACCTAGTAAACTTCATTTCATTCATCTGCCTTTTTCTTTTCTTTTCTTTTTTATTTTTTTTTCTGTTAATTCAGGATACACATGATCTCTTTGAACTTGATGTTTCATTTGATACCAGCAAGTATATATTTTTCTTGTTTGTTTTAAATTTCTAGAAGCATAATGGTTCATGCTAAGACCTTCTTCAAGCTTGTGAGGAGAACAGGGAAAAAAAAGAGGGGGGGGGGGATGAATGAGAATTAGGAACATATCATGGAATGCAAGTTGGCAATAGACAATTGTATTCATATATACACCTCAAGAGAGGGGGCATGCCCTTAGTGTTTTACCTGAATCAGCTACTTCTCAAGGATCCACCAATCCTATCGCTCCTGCGTTGCAGTCGGAACCATTCCTTCAACTCTGTGCTGAAGAGTAGGCACGAGAATGGTAATAGCTTCCATGAGCGCAGGAGCATGCAACCCTATGTGATCCTGACAACCATGCTTTCTATCTTTGGCCTTAGGAAAGGGTTAGTTGTTATTTGCCTTCTTTTAGGAGTTTAGCTTGCAATTTTATTGTGAAATTTCCAATAAGCTCTTACAAAGGGAAGGGAGGGATTTATTGTATTGATGTACCCTTTTTGTTGCTTTTGCGCACTCCATCTTTCCCCGAAAAGGACATGGTGTCATTTGTATCATTTGATCTCTTGTAGTTACATGACATTTCTTCATATTTTTTGGGCATTTAGTTGGACTTTCCCATGTTGAGATTACGACTTTGTGCTCCTTTGAGCATGTGTCTTTTCTGTCACAAATTGTAGGGGCATGAGAAATGAATCATGTAATTTTGATTTGGTTGAACTCATTTACAGGATTGATGCCTGTTTCTGATCTGATACTACGTTTTGAGAATGCATGTCGAGATGTTTCAGAATCTATCAGGTATATTTACTACTGTAATCAGCATAAATATCATTCTACTTGAAAGTCTTGCACTGTAAGCATTCACACACATAGACTCAATATTATGCTGGAATTATTAAATTACATTTTGTCTATAGGAAGTTGGAAAACTGTAATGCTTCCTTCCTTTCTTTTTATCTTACAATATTGATTATCTTGTTGCACGCCATTCATATGTTTTCTTTTGGTCTCTCAACAATCTTACTATAGGTTCAAACTCTTGAAGTTGTTGTTGGACCAATTGGATTAGGTTTCCTTCTTACATGTTACATGAAAACTGGTCTGTTTGCTTCTTCTTGAGTTTATTCCACTGGTATAGGAGAGAGGCTAGCTATACATGATAAATTGGTTGGATCTAACAATACTTGAAGTGGCAATTCCTGTGTGCTAATTTTCCTCTTGAAATTGATTATAGCTTAACAATGACTAAGTTTCATTAAAGGTGAAATCCGTGGAAACAAAATATGATTGACTAGATGGGTTACAGTGTTTTTACCCTTTCTTTTTTTGAGTATGCCTAGGAAAAGACATCTGACTGAAAGCTTTAGATCTAGTTATTTACAATGCTGATGAGGCACATCGGCAAAGACCACAGAGCCAAAGACACAATGAAGGTAGCAAAAGGTCACTAGGCTCCCAGATTGAGAGGTTTGGGTTAATTTGAGAAAAAAAGATGGAAAATACGAAGAGCTGAATATTATTCGTTGTTGTAAAAAATAGTTGTAGTATATAGGCATTTTGGCAATTAATTTCCATAATTTGTAATTATTGTGTAATGACTATGATTTCTTGTATAAATTAGGAAACAAATATTGGTTACGTATATCTAGAAAATTGACATATTTAATAACTGTCTAGTATACTAAATGTATGATATAATATACAACCTCTCTCAACAGAAACCATGCTTTTTTTAAAATTAATTGCAAAAGATTTTCCACTCTTCTAATAAAAGCTCATACAGTATTACAGTGGACCAAAACAAAAAGTACATAGGGCTATCTTCTAGTATTTTTTATTTTTTCTTGTTTAGAAACCTTGTTTTAATTTGTAGCATCTTGCTAAGTTTTGTAAGATCATATTTAAAATTCATTTGTTGATGCTGTCCTGATCAAGACATATGGTGAGTGTACTTTTATTACAAAACTACTTTTCATATCAGAGTAGTTCGCAAAGGTACACAGTCCACCAGAAATCCACATCCTATTTATAGTTATCACCAATTATCTTCGTCTTAGTGCACCTTTGTAGCATCTATCACTTATTTCAATACCCGAAAGAGTTGAAGAGGCACTTGATCATCTAGGATGGTGTCAAGCCATGATTGATAAAATGCAAGGTTTAGAGCATCGTGGTACTTGGGAGCTGGTCTCTCTTCCTCCAGTCAAAACCACAGTTGGATGTATTTGAGTATACACAATCAAAGTCAGTCCAAATGGACAAATTCCTTGTCTTAAAGCAAGGTTTATTGTAAAAGGATACTTTCAAATTTATGGCCTTGACTATGGAGATACCTTTTCTCCCGTAGCCAAAATCACTTCAGTTCATCTTTTCTTAGCTATGGCTGCTATCTGTCATTGGTTGCTACATCAATTGGATATCAAGAGTGCCTTCCTTCATGGTGATCTAGGGGAAGAGGTTTACATGGAGCAACCGCCTGGCTTTGTTTCTCAAGGGGTGTTTGGATTAGTTTGCAAGTTGCAATGTTCAATCTATGGACTGAAACAATCCCCCAAATCATGGTTTTTGAAATTCAGCTTTTTTTGAGCTTTCGGATGAAACAAAGCGAGGCAGATCATTCGGTTTTATACTGTCATAATTCACAAGGGAAAAGTGTTTACTTGATAATGTACGTGGATGATATTGTTATCACAGGTGATGGTCATGAAAGGATTAATCAGTTGAAAATTGAACCAAAGGTTTGGGCAAGCTAAAATGCTTTCTTGGAATTGAAGTTGCCCAATCTAGCATTGGTGTTGTTATCTCTTAAAAGAAGTATGCTCTAGATATACTCAAGGAAACTTAAGATGATGAATTGTAGACCAACTGGCAGTCTAATGGATCCAAATCTTAAGTTACTACCTAATTAGTGGGAGCCAATATTAGTATCCTGAAAGGAATAAATATTAATTCGAAAACTTCTATATCTCACTATTACTGGAGCAGACATTTGTTTTGCATTAGCTGTAGTAAGTTAATTTCTGCAATCTCCTTGCTTAGATCATTGGAATGCAGTAATGTAAATATTGAGATATATTAAAAGATTGCTTGTACAAGGTATATTTTATGAAGAAAAAGGGAATTCTCACATTATTGGTTTCGGTGATGCAAATTGTGCAGGCTGTCCCGTTGATAGACAATCTACTATAGGTTATTGCTTGTTTCTTGGAGGAAATCTTGTCTCTTGGAAAAGTAAAAAACAAAATGTTGTAGCACACCCTAATGCTGAAGCAGAATACTGTGCTTTGGCCACAGTTAGTTGTGAACTCATTTGGATCAAAGAGCTTCTTTGAGAGTTAAGATTTGGTGACTTCAAAGAAATGAAATTATTTTGTGATAATCAAGCAGTCTTTCATATAGCTTCTAATCCACTATTTCATGAAAGAACAAAACAACGAAGTTGACTGTCATTTTGTTTGAGAAAAAGTTCTCTCAAAGGAAGTAATCACTAAATCAACAAGCTTCGGTGAACATCTAGAAGATATTTTCAGTCACTCGGTGTACGTCAGATTCAGTATCTGTGTAGCAAGCTTGGAACATTTAACTTATATGCTCCAGCTTAAGGGAGGATGTTGGAAAGAAACATTTGACTATGTAGAAACTAGTCAGGCCTAGGAATTAGTTGTATAGAAACTAAGCACTCCGAGAAAATTATCACACTCATTCGTTGTAATTGCTGACTATAGTCTTATATATATATATATATATAAGAAGAGCAAGCTTTTTTCTCATATATATTTTCTCAGCCTTTTCAACGACATATAATAAATATTGTGAGTGTACCTGTATTATGAAATTACTTTTCATACTATAATTGATGTTGTTTTATAGGTATGGTTTGAATGTTAAGCATCGAGTTGTTGAGGACAAATTGATGAGGCAGAAGGCTCAGCTCTTGCTTGATGAGGCTGCAACGTGGTCTTTGCTGTGGTTTGTTTATGGAAAAGGAAATATATCTCAAACCTTTGATATTCTATTTTAATAGTTTAATGATGACCTTTTGAGTGGGTTTGATTTTGTGTAATTCTTAAGGTTTCAGGTGCCTTTCAAATCTATTTTTAAAAATATCAAATTATTTCTCTTTGCATTGATGCACTCAACATTGCTATTGGTTGGACTTTTCATTCATTAAATCACCTTTATAATTTGATCTTTTAAGGATGGGAAGGTAATTGATTTGATATTAATCTTCATCTCATACTTCAGAAAACTTCCAATTGGATGTTGAGAAAATTATTTACTGGTAACTGATTTCCCACATAGATGAATTTCCAGTTCGCTAGGACATTTTCCCCAACATATTCTACTAAGTACTAAGTCCCTGTAAGTATCCATCCTTAATCATTATAGGAGAGATACACAAAAGAGTGGCTCTGTAGCTTAAGTTCATCCTTCCAAATTCTGTTCTCCTTTCTTGCATTTCTTTTTGGATGCTATGCATGTTCATGTTTTATTTGTAGCTTTATCCTCTGACAGTTCTTTCTTTTGCAGTGACTGAAGAACTATCTAAAGAGCAAATACCGGTATGTTGTGTGTGTGTCGGCGGTGTTATTTTACATGGTTAGATAATCAATCACTCATCTGAGTCCTCTGAATAAATGATTGAGATCTATTGACTCATCACAGGTGTCAGGAACCTCCCATGCTGTGGCTTGTGAGTTTGTTTCAGAAGACCATACTGCTCAATTATGCCTTCGGATAGTCCAGTGGTTGGAGGGTTTAGCTTCAAAAGCTCTTGACTTGGAAGAAAAGGTAATTCATTTTTACATTTGCTGTGTGGAAAGTTGATTCTATTCACAAATAATGTGTTAGAACTTAGAAGTAATAACTGGTATCAGTGAGATAGAGCAACGTGCTGAGGAAACCTATAATTCTGGGAGAATGTTCTACACTTAGCTTCCTCACTAGCTTACTCTATTAACCACTAATTCACTGTACAACCAAATCTATAAAATATATCTCAATACGTTATCTTCCCTAGAATAGTGTCAGAAACTATTGAAATGCAAAATGAAAATCAAGAATGAAACCTGGAACATATTTGGTTTTATGTTTTTCTTTTCCCCCCTCATTTTCATTTTTCAGAACTTCTGTTTTTCCTTTTTTATGAAGGAAACAGTGAAAACTGGAAATGTAAACATAAAACTGATATTTATTCTCACTTTTTTTGTTCACAAAATTATGAAAACAGAAAACATTGAAAATGAAATAGGAAATGAAATTAGAAACCAAACAGCATAGGTACCAGTCCCTTCGCATAATTGAAATTTTACTACTTTGAAAGCAAAGAAAAACCCATGAAGATGCAAGTACTCCAGCCTAGTGAAGTGCACTGAAGAATAATATGCAGCGCCCATACTTTTCATCAAAACTTTACTTTCTTTTTGGTCTATTGTTTAATTGTTTAAATTGGAGATTTTAGAATCTATGGTATTTTATTTTGAGGTGATTTGTATTAAGTACATGATTTAAAGTCATTATCATCATAATTTATTTAGGGTTTATAAGAACACAGTAAACCATAATTTATTTCTTTATTTTGTCTCTTATTACATATAAGCACACAATAAAGTATCCATAATAATTGCACCTGATGCACCATCTTATGAAGTTACTTGTTTGAAATAATTTTAGGTGCATTGAGTACAAGTTGCAAATAAGCTTTGGTTTATTCAAAATAATGGTGCATATTTTTCATTATTGCAATCCGTCCCAAATTGATAAACTTTTATATTTCATATTGCCTCACCTTATGTGTTAGTATTCTTGTTTGGTTACATATGATGTTGCATTATTTTGTAGGTGCGTGGATCTCATGTTGGTAGTTATCTTCCTAGTTCTGGTGTTTGGCATCATACTCAACGATACTTAAGGAAAGAGAAAGCTGATATGAACATTGTTCATCACTTGGATTTTGATGCTCCGACTCGTGAAAATGCAAACTTATTGCCTGATGACATGGTATTTTACACATGATTGCTTTGCCGTTTCATACTTCAGTCACTTGGTTCCCACGTTGATCTATATCATACATGGATATACCATATACCAATTTATTTTCCTTTCTTCTTTACTTACCTTCAATAGATTTAAAAACCATAATTTATACTTTTCATATTGGAACTTGCATATAGTATCATGAAGTTAGCCATTTAGTTGTTATTGCAGAAGATTTTGGATTGATAGATCATGCAATAATTCTCTCCCTGATGCATGGTATCTGTTTAAAAAGTATTGGAAAACAAGATAAGGAAAGTGCATAGAGAGATTTAGAGAATCGAAGAAGATAGATGTATTATGATATGGTTAAAGACACTACTCATAGGACTAGGAGACCTTGCAGGAGAAAAATATAAGTGTTGGAACCTCTAGAGCATCTTTTTTTGGCTTTGGCCAAGTCTACCAGTAGCTGGCCACCACAATCTCTCAAAAGAAGAACAGAAAATGCCAAGGTTATAAAAACCGGACCGGTCATCAAACCACTTTAGTTACTGGTTTACTGGTTCATTGGTCCAACTGGTTCAACCGTAAAAACTGTTTTATAATAAAATAACAGACAAAATATAAATAAATATCCTAAAACATAAGTATAGTCTAATATAAATCTTAAAATGTCTTCCAAATTTAAGGCAGTATATCAAATGTTATCAACTAAAATCTTATGATCTTATCAAAATACAATCTTAAAAGTTAAATGACAAAAGAAAATATCCAAATATAAAATGACATCTATGTTCAAGCTTGTGGAGGACCAGAATCAACATAGTAGTACCATTGGGATAGTCTTCTTTTTTAATTCTTATGTACCTCCAACTATTTCCTACAAAATGAAAATTGAGCACAAAACACAGCCTTAAAAGTTAAAACAAAAACAACAACCTTAGAAATCAATAAGAATATTAAGCACCAACTTATGGCAAAATGTACTATCAAAGATACATGTATTCATGTTTTGGCGTGTTTGTTGCCACTTTATTTGGCTAATCAAGTTCAGTTTTAAAGTATGAAATCCCAAAGATTCTAGAAGGTGATTTCTTAACCAATAAATCAAATTGCATAGTGTCAAACAGTTAAATTTTAAGTCAAAAAGTGAGGCTTGTTGATATTAAGCATAAGGTGAAATTAACAACATTCAAACTTTGCACAAGTTGACATAATAGTGATTAATCACATCATTTTAGTGTTTCCTTCTATTCAATGGTATTAACATAGACGGAAATGATAATTACCTGGTTTCTGGGAGCTAAAACAGTAAAACATAGTTACTAAAATGTCAGTAAGACGATGATTATGCGAGTTCATTTCAATACACAATTTGTTACATTTTGTGATTGAATTTCAAGTATTCCTTTAGGCAATGAGCACAAAATTTATCATCAAGAAACTTTTAACAAAATTTAACAACAGAAAAAAAAAACAAGAACAAGCCAATAACAATTTATCAGTATCAGTTTATCATCAATCAGTAAGCCAGTAATAGAGTTAAGCAACCCGAAACGAGCAAGAACAAGCCAGTAAGAGAGTTAAAACTTATCATCAAGCAGAGCCAATCAACCAAGAAAAAGCACCGAGCACTGACTGAGCATCCGAGGCATTACCTTCGGCGAGGGCAGTGACCATAGATTTGAGGGAGAGCGACGGACGACAGGAAGCTGGCAATGAACACTGGTGAGATGGAGACGGACGATGGGGAGGTGGCGACGAATGCTGGGGAGGTGGCGACGAACACGACGGACAGACGATGTTGGAGCAAGACCTGGAGACGCTGGCATTGGGCGAACGGGAGGGTCGTTGAGCACGACGAACCAGGAGATTTGGCGAACGACCATGATGAACCAAGCGGCGATGGTGAGACCAATGACGGCGCAATGGAGGCTAGGGTTTTCAAGGAAGAATGGGGAAGAGCTCTGCGTGAGTGAAAGCCTGAAAGGGGGAGAGACTGGTTTCTCAATTCAGGAACCCTTTCTCTTTTTTTTTAAACGGCATCGTTTAGAGTAAACCGGCCAGGTACCAGTTTGGTCTGATCGGCCGGTTCTCGGTCGGTTCAGTGGTTTACAAACGGTTTTATAATCACCTGTTTGGGACAGTAAACCGAACTGTGTTACTGTCCGGTTTGCGGTTGGACCAGTCCGACCGGTCAGTCCGGTCCGATTTTCAGAACCATGGAAAATGCTGATTGTTGAGGAAGTTTGTTGCATCGTAATTAGGAGTCATGATTTGCAACATGTTGTAGAGTAAGGAATTGAAGCTTGTTTTGTTGAGGAAATTTATTATGCACCTTTGGATTCATGGGATGTGCTACTTGTAACATCCCAAATTTCTGATGTATTGACTATTGAGGGGGGCATTCAGAAAGTTGGGATCAGACTCGGAATAGGAGAGAATCTGGTCTCTTGAATGCCATTTTTTTTAATGCCCTCTCATTACTTCCCCACCGCTTTATGGTTCCCAACCGCCTCATAACAGAATGCTCACTTTTTTATTCCCTCACCAACTAAGCAAGTTAAATACAAAACCCACCACAGCCCATTGTTCCCTCATAAAAGAATGCTCACTTTATGTTCTGCATTAGGTAAAGTGGAGTCCAATTGAAACAATGGAATCAACGAAAGCCCTGATTTGTAAGAAATACTGAGGTTGACTGTGAACCTGTTGTAGTTTTGCTGAGTTCACTTTTCATGTGGTGTGGATGAGCTTTAGAGGGATAGTGCATGTAGATCTTCTCCCAAATCTGCCAAGCATAATCACAGCCTACAAGCCTGGGTAGATTAAATCATGGGTGCCATCAACCATGACAAAATTAGCTAATCTTGCTTTTCCCAAAGTTGATATTAATTCAAAACCAGATCTTTGTGTGCTGCTTATGGTGATTCATACTGAGGAAGAGCCTTTGTTATGCGGTCAGGATAATGTAATAGGTTGTGGCCTCTGATTGTTGCTAGTAGTTAATGGCATCGACAAATATAACTCTTCTCAAGTTTTCTTGAGAGTGTATGCACAAAGGATGCACACAGAGGAGTTAGTGGATCAAATGTGTTCAGTAACCACATCAAATGTATATTGGATCAGTAACCACTTCTGGCTTCTAGACTCTTCTAGATGCTTTCCTAACTCAATCTATTATACCCCTTGAAACTGGGCTCTCCACAATTCTGAAAATCTGTTATAAGTAATTTCTTCCTTAGACCTAGGAATTTTGATTTAGACACTTCCTTAGTCAACATATCAGCTGGCTGCTCATAAGAGGGAATATGGGCAATCAGTAGCTTCCCTTCCATGACTCCATATGCTTTGTCCTATTGTGCAAAACACGGTTGTGAGCGAGCATAATAGCACTAAGATTGTCACAATATACAACTGGCCTTGAGGTCAGATCCACCATACTCCTATACTCGGCCTCAGTGCTAGATCTGGCAACTTTGGGCCGTTTCCTGGACCACCAAGACATGATGTTAGGGCCAAGATACGCATGGGCACCTGATGTTGGACCTCCTGTCATCCATATCAGCAGCCCAGCTAACATCACAATATCCTGTTAGGTTTGGATCTGTGCATCTGCAGCTGGCTTGAACTCAAGTCCAAGCTCCTGAGTTCCATCAAGATACCTAAGGATTCGTTTTACTGCCTTGCAATGAGTCTTTTGAGGGGAGGACATGGATTGACAAGCTTTGTTGATGCTAAATGAGATTTCAGGTCTTGTGACTGTAGCATACTGCAGGGCACCAACAACCGACCTATAGAGAGTAGGGTTATCAAACTTAGAACTGCCATTATGTGACAGCTTGAGACCAGAAACCATAGGAGTTGAAAGGGATCCGGCTTTATCCATTTTGCTCTTTTCAAGTACATCCCTGATGTACTTCTGTTGGGACAGAAAAAGAGAGCCATTTAAGCGTTTCTGTACTTCTATTCCCAAAAATTAGTGCAAGTCTCCCAAGTCTTTAAAAGCAAATCTGATGTTAAGGTTGGTGACAAGCTCTTGAATATAGGAAGAGGTGGAGCCTGTGATGATTATGTCATCAACATAGACTAGGATATAGCTAACCTGAGACTGATCAGACCTGATGAAGAGAGAGAGTTCACATTTGGCACTGTTGAACCCGAGACTCTTAAGTGTTATTACTTTATCTAATTTCCGTATTATGTATACATGTTATTACATATATGTATTTCCTAAAATAGATTAGGATAGCCTAGTAATCCCTAGAAATTAGCCTAGAGAGAAATAACCGAAGCATCCCTTGAAATTAGCCTACATTTCAGCCAATGATCTTTGTAATATCTATATGTTGAATACATAGACCAGCAAAAGGCAAGACAGTTTTTGCCCACTGGAAATCAAGTTTTGTTAAGTGTGGTTTTCAGCGTCTCAAACCAAGCCCCCGGAGCCTGTTTTAGTTCGTATAGCGACTTGTATAGGTTGCATACCAGCCCAGAATTATCCGTGAACCCTTCCGGTTGCTTCAGTGTACACCTCTTCACTAAGCACACCATCTAGGAACACATTCACATCCAATTGGTTTAGAACCCAGCCATTAGTGAGGGCTAGGGTCAATACTACCTGAATAGTAGCTGGCTTCACCATTGGTGAAAATGTCTCATAATAATCAAAATAAACCTTCTGAAGGAAACCCTTTGCGACAAGCCGTGCCTTGAATTTATTAACACTGCCATCTGGGTTCCATTTCACCCAGAATACCCACTTACAGCCAATGGCAGTTCAGTTTAGGGGAAGAAGAACCAATGACCAGGTGGATTTGCGAGAAAGGACCGGAAATTCCGTTGTCAGTGGATGTGTTGATGGTGATTGGGAGAGGTGATCCCATTATGGTGCACTACTTGTTACACTTCTTCACATAGAAATTTTATGATTTTTTAGGACAAATTTTTGCTCATATCAGTTGCCGCTGACAGTAGGAAGACCTTACTCTTGTGGATTATTTGTTATGATTTGAGTTAATGCATTTCTATTTACTCGTCTATTTTCTTTCTAGTAAAAGCCTTTTCAAAGTTTTTTGTTATGGGCTTGTTTGTGTTAACTTTTTGTTGCAAAACAAATGTGCTTTTTCAATTAAATGATATGTATAAAAATATTGAGATAATATATAAGGTATTTTTTTTTTTGGAAAGGTCAAACTCCATAAAGTGATAAAACAACTATTTTGGTGCTCTTTGAAGCTGCAAAAATAGCTAATGGAAAAGGCTTTATGAATAGTTATAGTAACCACTTTTTTAAGCTGAAATGAATGCACTCCGTATTGCACTCAATTTTTTTTATATTTTCTTCATAGCTGTTGACATTGAATTTAAAAGGCGGAGATTGAGTGAACACACCCATTTTTACTTTGGTATCAGTGATGGTTTACATTTTTGGTACAGAAACAAGATGAATCTCTTTTAGAAGATGTTTGGACTCTTTTAAGGGCTGGAAGACTAGAAGAGGCATCTGGACTTTGTCATTCTGCTGGACAGGTGAAGATCTCAATGGAAAAGTGAAAATGATAAGTTTATGCTGAGAAGTCTATGCTTTCTGCTATTTACATTTTTGGCTTTTTGCAGCCATGGAGAGCTGCCTCTCTCTGTCCATTTGGAGGTTTGAACCTGTTTCCTTCAGTTGAAGCTCTGGTGAAGAATGGTAAAAGTAGAACATTGCAGGCTGTTGAATTTGAAAGTGGCATTGGTCATCAGTGGCATCTCTGGAAATGGGCTTCATATTGTGCATCAGAGGTAATGTTGTTTGTAAATGAATACTAATTGAAGACTTAATGTTGTTTTATTGACTTCTGTGCTGTTTACTTGTTCTTTTCTCAGTTATGTCTAAAAGGTTTTATAAATAAAATGAATGTACTGCTCCACACGTTTTATCTTTTCCATATGGTATTATTTTCTATAATATGGTTTTATCTTCCACTCTGCTGGGTTCTTTCCATCTACATAGAACTGTCATTATTTCCTTTAGTTATTTCCATATAATTCTCTCTCTCTCTCTCTCTGTTCAGTTCTCATACCATCTTGCTTATTAAACTCTTAAATCCTTTATTCTCAACATCCTTGTATTGCAATTTCCCTCGTCTTTTAACCAGTTTGTCATCTTACCATCAAATTTAAATATTTAATTTAATAAAAGGATAAATAGTTTTATATTTTTGTTCAATAGCATATCATGTTGATTCATTTATATGGACTTCATGAACCTTCTGTTAAAATAGAGTAAGCTAGATCAATACTAGTATAGCCTATAGAGGATGGTAGTTCTGCCCTGTAGGATTGCATAGGCTACAAGCTAAACACTCCTGTATAATGCACTGATTCAGTGCTAATCAATTATAATCTCAAAAACAGTGATAGTACATCCTCTCTCTCTCGAATTCTCTCTTCTCTAGACTCTTAACAGTTTGTAATTAAAATATAAAACTTGTTAAATGTAACTTTTTATTTGCAATTTATTCTGCAGAAAATATCAGAGCTTGGTGGGAAATTTGAAGCTGCTGTATATGCAGTCCAATGTAGCAACTTAAAACGGATGCTTCCATTGTGTACAGATTGGGAGGTAGAAGCTTATCTGCTAGATTCTGATTCGTAATTACATGCACGTAGAATAGTAAACTAATTTTTATCCCAAAAAATAAGTAGCAAAATTAATAACTCATATGGGTATTCTAGGGGGCCAGCTATTTTTTTGTCAACACTTGGCCAACACTATATTTTTATATGATTGCACCCATATTTTGTCAAGCTTTTGCACATATTTGAGTGATACACACATGAACTAGTATATTTTGCATGCATGCAAACCACAAAGAAAAAGTCTAGGTGATGAATATTTTTTAGCTAATATGTAGTCTACTTTTCTTCTGGGTCATCTTGTTCTCTTATTTTTTAAGCAGACTTGTGAGTGTTGGCTATATGCTGGCCGAAAAATCATTGACCACCTAGCAAGGCTCTAAATCTTCTCCTCAATCATGCTGTTAATGTTGGAAGCTTATGCTGATTAATTGCATAACTTGAAACATTTGCAGTCAGCATGCTGGGCATTGGCGAAGTCTTGGCTTGATGTGCAGGTAGACTTGGAAATCACACGTTCACTGCCTGGTGGAATTGATCAACTTAGATCTTTTGGTGATGTAATTAATGGAAGCCCAGGACACGCTGATGGCTCCTTGGATCCCACAGATGGGCCCGAAAATTGGCCTATTCAAGTTTTGAATCAGCAACCACGACAACTTTCATCTCTTCTTCAGAAGCTACATTCAGGGTAACTGTACAATTATTGTTACAAATGTGCTTTTTATGATGGTTTATTGTTATCATTTGTAATCCTTTTCTCCTAATGTCATTTTAGTGAAATGATGCATGAGGCTGTAACTCAACAATGCAAGGAGCAACAGCGACAAATTCAGGTATGCTTAAAAGCTTGTTTTTATTTCATATGCGAATTTCTGTCATTGTTTTTTCTAGGTGTTCAATATTTTCACGTTTTAGAGCATTTCTACATATATTTTTAATAACAAAAGAAAAAAAATAAGGGAATGAAACAGAACAATAGAAGTTGTAAATCTTTTCTTGGTTTAAAATGGAGCCTATTGCTCAAAGGATGCAGTCTTTAGCTTTCTTTCTTCTCGGTCTCTTCATTTTCCCCCTTCAACTTAATGGTGCAATTGCAATTACTTAAGGCATCGAGAGAATAAAATTTTACCTTGTGTTATATCTTCCCCTTTTATTTTCCTGATTTCTTAAGCTATTCATTGCCTTTTCAGATGACTTTAATGCAAGGTGATATACCACGTGTACTGGACCTTATATGGTCATGGATAGCACCATCAGAAAATGATCAGAATATATTTAGGTGAGTAATGTTATCTTTTCTTTTCCATGTTAACACACTTGCTGAAAAGTTGTTATGCCTAGATTTTCAGAGTTATTCCAGCAACTTGCTAGATTAGATGCTGCACTACTATTACCTTTCGAATCCCATTTGCTCACTACAGTGAAATTCGCCAATTCTTTATATGTACCAAGGTTCTAAAAACTGGGCTGGTCATTGAACCGGCAAAGCCAAAGGTTTAAAGGCTCAACCAAGATTAAGCGGGTTTGAGTCAGATATAAAAAATATATATTTTTATATATTATATACATTTAAAAAAAATTCAAAAAATTAAATTTTTAGTTCATTTTCCAATAAAATTTGGACCAGTTCAATGTATTTTTTACCGGTTTTACCATATCTTTGACTGGTTTTTTGCAACTAGTATTTTGGTCTAAATTGTACTGGTTAGGTGACCGGTTCCTGGTTAACCTGATTGAACTGGCCTGTTCACTACGGTTTTCAGAACCATGATATTTACAGAAATATTGTGAACTTCAGCTATATTTTTTCTTAATAGTATTTTTTTGTCTATTATTCCTTGTCTATATCTTTTCAATTATTGCTGTTGATATGGGACAAAGACACCAAAGAAGGTATTACATAAAAAGTGAGCATCAGAGCAATGCAGAGACATATGTGATACTGATTACTGAGTTTGAATTTTCCCCCACGATTAACATACACAAATAAGTTAACATGTTTCAAGCTTGATGCATGTGATTTATTTCAAGATTAAGGTAAGATGTGTGAATTATAATTGCTAATTTGGATATTTAGGATGTGAAATCATATACTTAGGGGAAGGGAATGTTAAGGATATGTGACATGTAAATCATATGGAAAGACAATCGAGGCATATTAAAGTTATGCTTTAATGAGAAACCTCAGTAATCAGAGCATTGTCATTCCTGAGAATATCTGAGGTTGAAATTGAGTAAGGGGTTACCAGAGAAGTATAAGCTTATCTGAATCAAATGTGTGTTCTCTTACTAAACTCTATCTGGGGAGATCAAATTTTCATTGTTAAATAGAGAAAGTTTAGCTTTGTTGAAGGGAACATCTTCTCGTTTAAGGGAGGTAGTCCTTATAATGAATTTGCCATTTTAGTAGGACGACTTTCTAATTGCTAATTGGTGGGAATCAGTTGACCAAATTTCTGTGTTATGTCCTGTCAGGCCTCATGGAGATTCTCAGATGATACGATTTGGTGCACATCTAGTCCTTGTGCTGAGATATTTACTTGCTGAGGAAATGAAAGATACCTTTAGAGACAAGATTCTTAGCGTTGGTGATAACATTTTGCACATGTATGTATTCTGTGACTTCTTTTTCCAAATAAAATCAAAGATGAGCACACTGTTTCGAACATTGGCAAAGGTTTCCTTCATATTTGATGACTTTGTGGTCTTTATCAACATGGTTTCAAGTATATTATGGGAGCTGGATACTTTTATAAGTTAAATGTAAATTTGTTATAATATGCATTTATATTGGTATAATATTAGGTATGCACTGTTTCTCTTTTCAAAGGAGCACGAGGAGCTGGTTGGCATATATGCTTCTCAGCTTGCATGTCACCGTTGTATTGACCTCTTTGTGCACATGATGGAACTCAGGCTAGACAGCAGGTATCCTTGCTTTTGTCTTTTATGCGTATCTATAATGTTATTGATGACATTGTCATACCTTTGTATGTTTGCTTGATTGAAGTTTTTGTCAGGTGAACTATGATCATGTCTTGCATAGTAGAACTGTGTCCGGTTAGAGGACCATTGTCAACATGCCAATCGAACATGAAAATTGAGAGCTGTCAAACATGGACTAAATGCTTTACCGTATCATTTTATCTGGAATTTATATGTATATATGGGGGGTGTGTGGATCTATATATATTCTTTGCATTTCTAGATAAAGAATTCATTAAGATGGAATAGCCACAAGATAAAAATGGTATCACGGCAATCTAGTTCCTTTGTATAATGGTTAAATGAAATATTTAATAATACCACGAGTTGAAACTAACAGCTAAGAAAGCAAGACTGTTCTATAAAAGTGCCAAGGGAAAAAAGCAACTAGTGAGTAATTATAATCTGGAATCACACTACTAAATATCTATATGTAACATTTATTTTGTTTTTTTCATTCAATAGTGTACACGTCAAATACAAGATCTTCCTTTCTGCCATTGAGTATTTACCATTTTCCTCCGAGGATGATTCGACGGGCAATTTTGAAGATATCATAGAGAGGTATGTAGGTATTTCCTTTAGAGTATGCTTGTTTTTGGAGGGTCATTTAGATGTGTCTTGAAAAATGTTCTGTACATATGAGTGTATGACGCTCCTCTATCTCAAAGTAAACATTTTGGAACAGAATTTTATTGAGATCTCGGGAGATCAAGGCTGGTGAATATGCTGACCTGTCAGATGTTGCAGAGCAGCACAGACTGCAAAGTCTTCAGAAAGCCAAAGCCATTCAATGGCTTTGCTTTACACCACCATCAACAATTCCTAATTTCCAAGATGTTAGTAAAAGATTACTTATCCGAGCATTAACACACAGGTAAAGGATGCCTCATTATATTCCAGTTGTGTTGGGGTTTCTGATGAACTCTACTTGTGAAAGTGCAACAATATCGAAACTTTGAAATAAAATTTGAGATTATACCTTTTACTTATCTAAATAATGTTTGACATTTGTTGTTAATCTTGACTGTTTATTCTCATTTTTCTGTGCACATTATTTATTATGAATTTCCTACTTTAGATAAGAACCCGATTTTTCTGGTTCTTTTGTTGATTCTTGGTTGCTGGAGCTTGATGCACACCCGCCTCTTAGTTACTGCAGTTTCTTGTCTCCTACTTAGCATGATACCTTTTATCAAAAAATTAACCTGTTTTCCCCATGTAGCAACATACTCTTCAGGGAGTTTGCTCTAATTTCGATGTGGAGAGTACCAGCAATGCCTATAGGTGCGCACACAGCACTTGGTTTTCTCGCTGAGCCCTTGAAACAGCTCTCCGAAACTCCGGAGACGTCGGAAGATGATATTGTTTTTGAGCATCTGAGGGAGTTCCAAGACTGGGTATGCTAGGTTATGCTTGCCAGATATAAGATATTTCCTCGTTCTTATCATTTCTACCTTAACAATTACGTTTGTGTTTGTGTGATATTTATTTAACACTTAACATTTATATTTTATTTGCATTTCTCTAGCGTGAATATTATTCCTGTGATGCAACCTACCGCAATTGGCTCAAACTTGAACTAGAGAATGCAGAAGTTCCTGCCTCTGACCTGTCGTTAGAGGAAAAGAAGAGGGCCATTTCAACAGCAGAGGAAATGCTGACAGCATCTCTTTCACTACTAGAAAGTGAGTTTAGTTGAAAATCTTACACAGTATTTAGAAATGAATCGGAAGTTCGGAACATGTGAGCAACTATTATGTTTTTTAAAAAAGAAATTGATGCATTAGTATTTGGGCTCTAGTCATAGTTGTGACCCTTGTTCTTTATGTAGGAGAAGAAACCCCTTGGCTGGCTTCTATTAACGATGTCTATGAATCGGCTGAACCTGTTTACCTTGAACTTCATGCCACTTCAATGCTATGCTTGCCATCTGGAGATTGTTTGTGTCCAGATGCTACTGTGTGCACTACCCTGACGAGTGCCCTTTACTCATCAGCTGGTCATGAGGTTATCTTAAGCCGACAACTAATGGTATGTTCAACTATTGAATGGTTAAGCCCTGCATACTGCCCTGTATTTTAGAATTTGTATGTTAAACTTTAGTATGGTTAAGCCCTCTGTTAGAAACAAATATAAGTATCACTTTACATGTCAATCAAATATCATAATATCAGGTAATATATCTTAGAATTAATCATTAGGATTTAGGGTTTAGGGTAATATATCTTATTATTACTGTTTCCTAATTTGACTAGGATTGGGGTTTTCCTAATATTATAAATACAAACAACCTCAATTCCTTATAACCACTAGGTGCAGTCTGCTCTATGGAAATGATATTGTTGCGTCATGCCATAAGTCATGTTTGCAGTAAGCTATATGTCTCTGGTTTGTCTCCCTTATTGGTCTGTCAGAGATGATTTTAACCTCTGTAAGATCTCCGGAGAAGTTAGTTGGTGGGAGAATTACTTCTATCCTTTGTATTCACTACAAAAATCATGACCCACATGTCTATTTAAGTCTCCTCCAAAGAAAATCGTGTCTCCCAACTATTCATCTTGGATTAAATCTTCTAGATCTAATAGTTTGAAAGAAGAGAAGAGAAGAGAAGAGAATCTGATCTCATTAGAGTAATGAATCAGTACTTATATACCCAAGCGAGGAGTGTGTTTAGCACACTAGTTGAAGGGGATAGAAGGGTCTTTACATACTTTAGTTACGGGTGATTAGAGACTTAGAAGCTGAATCTGATCCCATTAGAGTATTGAATCAGTACTTATATACACAAGTGAGGAGAGTTCAGCACACTAGTTGTAGGGGATAGAAGGGTCTTTACATACTTAAGTTAGTTACAGGCTATTAGGTAGCGTTTGTTTTCAGGTACTGAGACAGAGACTGAGAGACTGAGATTCAGTATTGTGTTTGTTAGTTCAGAGACTGGTACTAAAATTTCTGTCTCTGTCTCCAAAATTTCAGTATTTCAGTACCTCCAAAAAGTAGGGACACAGGAGACTGAAATTTTTAGAGATGAAGACTGAAACTTTAATAACATTTTATACCTAAAATACTTTCATTTCAATTAATTAATTCCAATTTTACCCTTTGTGCAAATTAAATTAGAGTTTCATTCCTATTTCAATTCCTGTCTCCCATTTTGCACCAAACAGAATACTGAGATTTGTTTCAATCCCTGTCTCTTAGTCTCTGTCTCTCAGTCTCAGTCTTTCTGTCTCTGTCTCTCCACCAAACGCTACCTTAGAGACTTAGAAGCTTTGACACTGCCATGAAATCATCTATCGCAAAAACTTAAGTTGCTAAGTAGAGGCATTTGAATGGGCATATAGCTAACAAGGCATTAACCACATAAAAGGCCCCCGGCTAAACTACTAGTGTAGTGTAATGATCTGATCACTCACTTTTAACCCTTACCACTTCATTCTTCACTACTAATCAACGATAATGCATACTCCATTTCTATTCTTCACTTTTCCTGGATACCAAGTTTACATCCTAAGTTGTCTAACCCCTTTGCCTTCAACCCCCCTAGCCTTAGTGCAATTCCATGTTTGATATATGTCTAATCTCAACATAGGCAGTGTTCCCTAATATTATAAATATAAATTAGAAGTGTCTTGTCTATTGTCTCATGCAATTACAATATAATCATATCAATAGTACTTAATATTAAACATATAGTCATCCTCTTCTCACTTTCTCCTTACCAATCTAGAAAAGCTAATTCTCAATGTCATTTCAATGTGGAACCATCCTCCTTAACTTCTGCAGAGTTTCTATTTTCTAAACGTTTTTTCAGAACTCAACCTCAGATCTTCAAAATCCGTGTTTTCACCATCATTGTTTTCCGGAAATCACTGTTCACTTCCTGTGTTTTCTCCACCGGCCTTTCGAGCATTCTGTCTGGTCAACTGCTGTGTGCAACTTTGGCCGTCTCAAACCTTTGCCTTTTCTGCTGCTTGTCCATTCTGGCAATGTTTCAGTCTTTCACGGCCTTCTGTGGTTGCTGCTTTCCACTGTTGGCTGCTGTCGAACTCATTCGTTCTGATCTCCAACCCAACCATCTGATTCCTTCTCCAGTGTGGCCTATCCCTGCTAGCAAGAACTTGTCCAGCAATTTCACAAGCTATTGTTGCAATGTTGGTCTTTGTTGACAAGCTACTACAAAGAATAAGAATCACAAACATGTCAATATTGGTTGTCAGTTTCACATTGCCCAGTTGATTCTTTGTTGCAATGTGATGTATAAACCACTATCTGGAGTATATTGCTCAGCACAACTAATGCTACTTTATTGATAGATTTTTCTGAGAAATAAGGCTTATGAGGTAGAAACTAAACTAGTCACCGATAGAATCAATGAAGTATACACCTTTAATGAATTCTTTGAAGCCTTGGAGGTCTTTCCCTCTCAAAACATGTTGGGAGATGGAAAGTTGTGTTTCACTAATCTTTGGTGTTTTTTCCCCATCGTGTAATGGTTTCCCCATCTTATTGATATTGGTTTTTTTATTTAAAACAAAGAAATTTAGCCTTTACAATTTACTGCACAAAGAGTTATCTTTCTAACTCTTCCGCGTTACTAGATATCCTATCAGTGACATGAAATAGATCGATGTAGACTTGTTTGTAATATACCTTGGATTGTAGTCGCTTGTGTTCAGAGGAACATAATATAGGGTGATGTAGGCTTGCTACTTGTTAGTAATAGACCTTGGTTAGCATAAGGGTGAAACAAGGAAAATATATTAAAAAGAATATTTAGAAGCCTTGAACATAAGTTAATTCAAGAATATTACAGGGTTCAAAATATAACTTCTAAAGTGTGTTCTATCCAGCCTAATAAACCATAGAGGGGGCATAAACCTCTTGTTGCTACAAACTTTCATAAGTTAGCTCTGTTGTTTTCATGGTTTTCTTTTGTTTGTTTTTATCCCTTCACATAACTTTCTACATCTTTGAGTGAACTCTTTTGTGGTTTGAAATATTTGGAAAGGGAAAATTGTGGAAGATGGGCATCTTTCCTGCAAATCAGGAAGATGAATGTTTTGTTACTTTGTAAGGAGACTGCTTTTCCAAGCTTAATATGTCATTGTTACCTTCTGCATCATGTACAATCTAATCTTGTGCAGGTGAATGTCTCCATATCTTCAAGGGACAAGTATTGCATTGATGTTGTTCTCCGTTGCTTAGCAATAGCTGGTGATGGACTTGGACCACACAATCTCAATGATGGTGGTATTCTTGGAACAATTATGGCTGCAGGTTTTAAAGGTAAGCAACGTTAATGTATATGTAGCCGTAGATCAGAATGGGTTGCACATCAATATAGTAAAACAAGCTTGAAATTTATTTTGCAATGATGTGCTTCCTTGGGTCTTCTCTTTTCTTGGTTCAAAATTAAGAAGAGGCTAAAATTGGGCGACCTGTGTCTATTTGATGATATTGTTGCTGTGTAACTCATTTTCATAACTGATTTCTTGGGGAGGTTTCTACTGATGTGGGTTCAACATTTGGTGAATAGCCACTATTTGATATACAGAACAACAGAGTCTCAGACTGTGTTTGATGTGTGAGAAAGAGAGGTGAGTTGCTTGTTCTTGGGAATTCTAGACTCAGGAAAGGTAGATTATTGGAAATAAAAAGTCTTCCATTGGCATCTAGACACATGAATCCTTTGTGTTTCAGATGAGGGAAAAATAAATTTATTTTTGTGGTATGGAGGGTGAACGCGGATCGGATCGGATCCAATATCCATGTTTTTTAAGCTCGGATCCGATCCGATCCGCACATTTGCAGATCGGCTCGGATATATCCGCAAAACATACAAATATTTTAAAAAGCTTATTTTTATTAAATAATAAAATTTCTTTTTCACTCTTTTAAACATTTTTACTCCTAAAATATTATTAAACATACTTTCCTTAAATAATAAAAATAAAATATAACAGTTTTTGGGAAGAGTTGGTCCTTAAGGTATTAAAAGCCTCTTGACTGAGTGATTATGGACTTGACAGTTATTACTTCAATTCTTCATTTACTAATTGATATTGGGTCTAGTCTTGACAAAAATTTGGAATAAATTGGTCATTGGAAGAATTTTCATGTAGGTAGTTTTGTGAATTGAAATCAAATGGTGTAGGGTGACCATTATATTTGCTTTCTTCTATGGTACAGCTTGTATGATTTTGAGCTGGAATTACTGTTAGAGTCCTTAATGAAACTGAATGAAAGATCCAGTAATTAAATTTATTTCATATTGCAGGTGAGCTTCCTCGGTTCCAATCTGGGGTGACATTGGAAATATCCAGATTGGATGCTTGGTACTCCAATAAAGATGGAACCATAGAATACCCAGCAACCTACATTGTGAAAGGACTTTGCCGTAGATGCTGTCTCCCTGAAATCATTCTCCGTTGTATGCAAGTAAGTTAATGAATGGTATTGATCGACATTTAAATTTTTTGTTATCTTCAAAATCTACGTAAAAGTTGATAAAATGAGTCAAGAACGTCACAAATAATTACTCATTTACCATTGAGTAACCACTTGGACATCATTTCTCAGTTGATTTGTTTGCCCCCTTGTAGTTTTGGAGTGTACATATATTTATTCTTTACAAATTTATTGTCATATATAGGTTTCTGTCTCTCTCATGGGATCAGGAGTCATGCCTGATTGCCATGATCGATTGATTGAAATGGTTGGCAGCCCCGAAACTAAGTTTCTTCACTTATTTAGTCAACAACAATTACAGGCAAGTTGATAATTTCTTCATCTTAAAGAATTACTGGAGGCTCTATGTTTAAAAAGTTCACCCTGTGTAGTCTGTTTTATGCCTTTCTTGAGGCATTATCTCTCGGTTACATTATTTTCGTTGGCATAAAAAATAAATAAACAGATTGGAAGATGGTTGTATTACCTTTTTTTAAGCATTGGCTCCTTTATTGTATTATTCTTTAGATTCGCAAAGATGCTGAGCTTTGTGCATGATAAAAATATTGGTTTGGGAGAAGGGGGTGTAGAAGGCATTTGGATTGACTTCTGAAAAAAAAAATAGAATTTATTTAACCTTTTTTAGTACAGATTTTCTTTTAAGAATCTTGATGTTTTTATAGATAATTTAAGAAGTATTTTTAATTATCAAAATTCTCTCCTGTTTTTGGTTTTCTTAGAACCTTAGTATGATAGTATTATTGGCTTTAAAAAATTATAAAAGATAAATATTTTTTAATCATATTTTTTATTTTATAAAAGCCAGTCCAAACATGCTCTTGGCGCCCGATAAAACAAAATAATTGTGCTGACAATGGAATTTGTTGAATTTTTATTTTATCAATCTGGAGACAGATTTGACGTTTGACACTTTCTCATTCAGGAGTTTCTATTGTTTGAGAGGGAGTACTCAATCTGCAGAATGGAGCTTACTGAGTTATAATTTGTTGCTCCATCAGCTGAAGAGTGTAGAGAGTGAATTAACTTTGAAAGGCTTATATATTTTGTTGTAGTGCAGTTAAGGTACCTTGTGTTTATTGTTCGAAGAATGTCTTGGAGATCTTCTCTTTCATTTTGTTAAAAAGAATTCACTTGCTGTATATATATCTCATCTAAATATTCAACTCACATTTTCCATTTCCTCTCCTCAAAGGTGGTATTCTTAGAACATGTGTGATTGCTACTCTCAGCATATACACCTTGAAATGTATTTTAGTTCAATGTTGGTTTAAACTGTGAGTAAACTATCATTTTGGCCTTCAAACAATTTTAGTTCTGACAAAATAGTTCTAAATGAAAGAAAGTCTCTTATGGCCATCAAAATATTCTTAATGCTAGGCAAAATAGTTCAATGTGTATATTTGTGACTTGGATTACCCATTTTTGTTATACGCATGCTATTAAGGTGAATGGATATTTAGTTATGTACATATTTTGTTATTTATTTGAGTCTATGTGTTTTGAATACCGATAATTTTGCCCATAATAATTCCATAGGTGATATTCCAAAATGGCTCAGTTATACTAAATGACTGGTAATGTATAGTTGTGGTGCCGATATCTCTCTTTTGTCTCGTATTTCCTATGAAAAAAAAAATTGTTCGCTTCCTTTCTTAATCTTTTTTGTGGATTTTAATTTAATTGTCTTTGCGGGAGAGACAGATATTTGAAAGTATTTATCAATATTATCTTTAAAAAATTAGAAAAAAAATATAAATAACATAACATAACAATTATAAATAAATTAATTCAACACAATTTCGTATAATCCAACACAATTTAATTAATACATTAAGAATTCATTACATATTTGTTATAAAAAATATTTCCAAACATTCAACTTTTTTGTTGTGGATCATCAATTCATTATCATAGCTCGAACTTGCAAAATCTAATGCACATTATTCTCATTTTGTCATGGGTATTTATGGCCTCAGATTTGATTTCTTTGATGGGCCAAAAATGATCATACATTCAAATTTGTAGAGAAATCATTGAACCAGTATTGACCTTGATTTATAAGAGTAAAACCCCAACTGAGCCCTTAACTATTCTGTTAATTCTCATTTTCTTTCATTGATTAGAAAATGACACTGCAGTTTCTAACAATTAATTCTGTCAAACATTTTACCTCTTCTATTCATGTCTCCATCCAAAATTAATGGATTTTGCTTACATATAACGTTAGTTGATGACGTGTCAAGAAATCATTTTAAAGGACAAAATGCTTCCTGTCATATTACTGCAGTAAAATAAGACAATTAAATCCTCGAAAAATTTTTAAAAAATACTTAAATTCCTAACTAATTTAAACATAAGACACATAAATTTATGATGAACCATAAAATAAGACAAGTATCCCTAAATTTCAAGTCATTGTACATGTTATTGCACTAAATATTGGTATTGGTTGGTAGTAGTCTTAGTTCCTTTCTTCTTTTTCTTCTTATGTTGCAAAGATTGTTTGATGATGTGTGCAAGAAAGGGTTGGTTTCGAATAGTAATACTTTTACCACTTTAATTGATGGACAAGCAAATATGAAAAATTGATTTGGTTTGGAAGAATTTTCAGGTAATGATCAATCAAGGTATTAGGCCAGAGTTGATCATGTATAATGCACTTATCAATGGCCTTTGCAAGATGTGTGATTTAAAGGAAGTTAGGAAATTTGTGAATGAGATGAGTGACACAACACTAATAGGTAGATATTGCAAAGATGGGGACTGAAACTTGTATTAGAGATCAAGAAGAATATGATTGAAAGAGATTGAACTTGATGAGATAGCTTTTATCGTGCTCATACTATGACTTTGCAGAAAAAAAAAAAAAAAAGAAGAAGAAGAAGAAGGACGAACAAGAAACTGAGGCTGCCACCAACCAAAGTTAGCAGCAAATACAATGGTTTGTTGAAATTTAGAGATACTTCATAGTTTTATTATAGATTTATGTGTCTATGTTTAAATTAGTTATGAATTTAAATGTCTCTTAAAATTTTTTTAGGAGTTTAATTGTCCTATTTTACTGCAGTATATTGCTAACACAACAAGAGGTGTTTTGTCTCTTGAAATAGTTCCTTCGCACGTCATCAACTACTGTGATATGTAGACAAAATCCGTTAGCTTTGGAAGGAAACATTAACAAAAGGAGTAGAATGTCGACGGAATTAATGTGAAGGGAATATTGCAGTGGCTTTTGTATTTGCAAATAAATGTTTGTGTAACTTTTCTTATAGAATTACTTAATAATAGAATTACTTTTTTTTTTGGTGACTTAATAATAGAATTACTTAATTTGATTTTTAGATGTGTATTTAAATTGAAATGTGTTAATAATTAAAAATTTTAAAACTGAAATGGAGATTTTAAAATTGAAATTTTAAATTTTATTTTTATTTAGTTTATTTTTTAAATGTATATTTAATTTTAAAAAGACATTAAATTTATTTAAATATGTTTGTTTTAATTTTTTTAAATTAATATAATAAAAAACTAAATAAAAAATACTTTTAAAAGATACCTAGTTAAATTGTAATTCATTATGCGGTTGTTTATTGTTTACTATATTTTCATGTAATTCAATTAAGTTTTAATTCCTTTGTTATTCCTTATCGTTTCACCAAATTTTTAATTAAATTCCTATACTTTTTTTCTTTTCAATTGAATCCCTATATTACTTTTAACTTTGTAATTAGATTCTTTTTATGTCCAAAATAATAAAATTAACGAAATATTTTTTTCTAAAAAACATGTGATCAAAGATCTAATTAAATTTTTTATTATAGTACTAGATACCTTTAATTTGTCAGAGAACTATTTAATTAACTCTTAATTCACTTATTATACTAGAAATGACCTAATTACAAAATAAACACAGTATAAAAACCTAATATATATATATATATATATATATATATATATATATATATATTTAATAAAACTATAAAATCCAACCGAGTTCAATTAACCTTCTAAACACACTTTAATTCTACTAACAAACTCAGACAATCATAAGTTATTAACCTACCACAATCAGATGAAGTAAAATATTATCATCAATACAATCCATCTCAACAAAATCAGCCATTTTAGCAATAACTAACTTAGCCAAATCCCATGGCTTAATAATCTCCATCAAGTTTTTTATCTCAATTTTTCTCTCAATATTATATCCTGTGTATCTTTTGTCATCCTATTTAAGATTTTTCATTAGAGACTAAATAAAATACAGTAAATAAGATTCGTTAGAGGCACTGAAATCTAAATATAAGACTTCGGATAAATTCATTATTGATCCAAACTAAACTCGATTGTTTTGTTTATAAAAATGCTCTAAATACCAAAAATCAATCCCTCTATCATTCGCCATGTATATTTATATATGTTGATTCATACATTTTCCAACAAAATAACTAACTACCGGATTAATCAAACGTTTCACAATAGAATAATAAAATTCTTTTACAGCATCAGAATCGAATATCTTCCACTAACACCAAATATCTATTCCTATACAGTGGCTGAATTTTTATATCCATGTAGTGTGGTTAATAATTTATTTGCATAATTCTACATAGATTTGATTGTTTTTTGGGGTTCCAAGACTTGGATACATAAAACTATCAACAAACTTTTAGGCGTTCACCTGCTACACATACAAGAGAATATGAAACCTGGGACATCTCATGTGAAATTACAAATACATACAACTAATGGTTGACAGGATATGTCAACAATTAGACATATCTACAGTAAAGAGTTTTTCAATGAAGAAGGAAGATTGTTCTTTTTACAATATAGAGAAATACTAAAAAATAAAAACATGTGCAATGCATATTCTAAAAAATATAGTTACAATCTTCATTCTTCAACCAACTTCACGCTTCACCAGAGAAATTCCCAAACAATTAAATGATAAAAGAATCTATGATTGTTGTACCTCAATCAATTCTGTTGACAGAATTCCCATAGTCATCTTCAAGCACATAAAGAAGCTTCCTGTAAGCATGCTCATCAAGAAGGTCCTTATCCTGAAACTTGCGCAATAAGCTCATTGCCTCCTGAACACTTGCTCGTCTGCAAATCTCATCGAGCACGGTCCTATAAGTAATAAAATCCGCAGACCTCTGTTTTTCGGTCATCTCCCATAGATAACTTACTGCCTCCTCAATTTCTCCACCAAGCGCCAAAGCATTGACAAGTGAATTGTAAGATTTGCTACTTGGGATGAAACCCTTGATCTTCATCTCATGACATAATTCTTCTGCATTTTTCGTCCGGCCTTGAGCACACAACCCATGAATCAAGTAATCATAGGTAAAGGAGTTTGGCTGGCAATTGTAAACCACACCCATTTGATGGAATATCCTCAATGCATCGTTAACATGGAGAGAAAGGACATAACCTTTTAGCATAGCATTTAACGAAAATATGTCAGGCTCTACACCGTCATTCACCATTTGCTTGAACAAACTTCTAATCGTCTCCATATACACATAATTTATATAGGTGTTGCTACCCCTACCTAAAAGTGCAGCAAATAGAATATTATAAGTCCTAATTGAAGGCCTACAATTTGAATTCCTACTCTTCTTCATTTGCTTAAATATATTCACAGCTCTACTCAGCTTCCTGGCCTCAGTGAAATAATATATAACGGTGTTGTACAGTGCCTCAGAACCGATCAAAGGAACCGCAAGCAGTTGGTTCACAATGTCATCCATTTCTTGATACATCTTTGCAGCCCCAAGCTTCTTTATGGTGACATGAAAAGTGGAAACATCATGCCGGAACCTTGGCTGCTGAGATGCCCAATGAAACAGCTCTAAACAAACCAAAGGGTCACTTTGAAGAGTCATCACATTGCACAGTTCTTCAGGGGTGAACCTTGGTGGAATTTGGGACAGTGCCAAGTGAAATTTTGTTTGATCTAAAGTAGGCTTTAGGGATTTCAACAACCTCTTGCGAACCCTTTTCCTATAAGACCTTGAGGGAGCCTTGGTTGAATAGCAATGATAATTGACGCAAATAGGTGCAAATATTATAGGAAATTTATTGTGGCCAGCAGTGATTTGAAACAAAAGGGGTTCAAATTTCTGGATATCATCAGAAAGACACAACTTTTGTGGTCTCTGACAGATGAGGCCCTTGAACATGAGCTCAGGGAACTTCTGAAGAAATGAGCTTGGGAAAGAGAATAAATTTTGGATCGAGTTATTCCTACTGAAGTAGTTATGATATCTCGAGCAATTTCCACCAAAAGATTGCATTTTTACTGTGCTTGGTGAATAACTAAGTGGGAGGTTAAACAATACTTAACAGACGCCCCGGTATGTGTTGAAGCATCTATTTCTTGCTCCCGTTTTCAAGTTTCTGCATTCAGAATATAATAATACTAATTCATCTTTATTCTAATGCACAAGCTCTCTCCATTGAATACGTTAATGGCCTCAATATTAATTCTCCACCTACTTCTCCGCACAGTAGCAATCGACAAGGGAAGCTTCAGCATCACTGTTAAGGAAGTAAAACTAGATGACTAACAAGTTTCTACAATGATTTCCCACTGACACTTAGATGTATGCCATTTGTTCAGTTCAAGCATATATATAATCATGGAATATCAATTAGACCACTATGACTAGACCAGCTCCACATTTGATTCATTGAATATATCCCAACTGTCACAATTAACAACATTATACATAAATTGGCTGAGACCTGGATTAACCATCCCCACAACAAAAAGATTTCACTTTATACAACTTCTAAGGTCTAGAACTTAGTCCACATGAAAATGTGTGCAATCAAATTAAGTTCCACAAATCCAAAACCAAATCAAGAATGAAAAGTAACCATAGTGGAAAAAGCACCTTCTAGAACCAACGAAACAAAAACATTAATTTTCTTTTTTCTTTTAAATTCTGTTCTTGAACAGAAAATGTAATAACTAGCAAGACGAAAAGAATCAAGCTTTGCTAGGAAAGAACATAACCAACCACCCATAAACTATAAGCAAAAGGATGTATTATCTTCTTGCACGAGGAAAAGAAAACTAAATAAAATAAAAAAACTAGAGAGAGAGGGTACCAATTAAGTACGAGAATGATTGAGGTTTGTTGAGCAGGAGAATAATTGAATCAGATAGGATGGAGTGAAGATGAATAAACTGAACAATCAATCAATGAATCCCCATGACGATCATTCTAGTGTCCCAACAAGAAGATGCAAAACCCCGCAAGAAGAAAACAGAGAGAAAGGAAACCTGGTTGGGAGATAACAAGAAGTGTTGAAAAATATTAGGCAGAGATATAAAACAGCCTTGATCCTTACAGCCTATGAGTCTATATATTACCACATTTTACTACACTGGAAAAAATCTAAGGAATTAATAATCAGAAGTCTAAGTGCTTGAGGAATCTCACTATGAACAACATATTATCTGTTATCTCACTACTGTTGTCTTCAGGCATATGTTTCATGCTGTCTTAGTGTTTTACCATTGTATTATTATTGCCAATCCCTTTAAGGTTAGACCTAACTAATGTATCAAGCTTTTCTTTCTGATAGTTTGTATAGGAAAATATGCCGCCATGTTCTGTGTACCTAGCCACACATCTCTGTAGCTCACAACCTTAGAAACTTGATCTGTATACTTAAGCTACTTCGTTACAAACTTCTGATAAGTACCAAGTACAATACTGAGTACAAGTCAGATTTTGAATAATGTTTACTGAGAAAATTGAGCTCTGAAATCAGCTACTTCCAAACTGAAAATTCAGCATACTAAGGAGTTGACAAGAAACTTGCATTATCACAGTCTTCAATTAACCATAATTAACATACAGCATTATCAAATCATCAAATTCATAACAATCAAATAAGCAACGCACAAACAGATTCACTCAGCAAGGTTTTTTTTCTGGGGGGAGGGGGGAAGCAAATTAAACTATCTATGAATACACAAGATGAATTTACCCAGGCTCACAAAGATCGGCGGAGAAGCTTCATAGACGCGGTGACAGTGAGAATGCAAAGTCATCGAGGACGTGAAAAGACGACGGCGAAGAAGACGCGAAGCAAGGATGGCAGAGAAGACGGGAGGTGGGGGAGGCAGTGGACGCGTGATGCGCCAGTAGCGGAGCACACGAGGAGCGAGGGTGGTGGTTCAGCGGCGGAGGGCGCGACGGCGGGAGGCTGGCGGCCGGAGGGCAAAGGAGGAGGATTCAGTGGGAGGGATAGGGTTTAGGGTTTCCTATTAAGAAAAAAAAAAGAGCCGATAGGTTAAAAAAAAAGGAATTTTATAAAATTTTTCAAGGTTGCGAAAACCAGACCGGTCATTGAACCGGTCAAATAACTGGTTCAATAATTTAATGATTCAACCGGGGTCGAACCGTGGTTGAATCGATTTAATTAATAAACTTTTGTTTGGTAAGGATGTTAGAATTTTATGCACTTGTATATATAAAGTTTGCAGCCAAAACAAAAGTGATATGTCTGTAAGTTTGGATCCAACAACAACAAGTAAACAACAAGAAGTAGCCAAAGTAAAGAAACACCCAAAATAATCAAAATGAAACTTTTCTGCAGCAAGCATCATTAACCCTTAAAATTAAAAATGACAAATTTCTCATTCTAACACAAGCATAGTAAGCTATGTTCTTTAACTGTGATTGCAATGCAACAACAAACCATTATGTCCCAATGTCATACACAACATCAAGGTAATACATTTAAAAAGAATAAATAAATAAATAAAAGGAGTTCAGCTCAAAACATGAGTAAGCCCTTCAAATAATCAAAAGTTTATTTGGTCCTTCGAATATGCATTTGACATCAAATTGATCATCAATTTATATATATTACTAAAATGGTCAAATTAGTCCCAAAGATATATGAGACATCTAATTGTCTCTTCACTATCAATCTGTTACATTTCTCCATAAAATTAGACCTCAAAAACATAAAATTGGTCCTTGATGAACAAAAAATTGATTATTAAAGGACCATTTTGATGCTGTTGACACAAACGAGCATCAATGTGCGTACCTGAACTTTTCTAGGCCTACATGAAATATAAGGATTTAAAATAACAGAATAAAAAGCAGCAGAAGCAAAACTTTGAACAGAAACTGAATTTTAATTCAATTCTCTAGCAATAACTTGATACATCATATGCATTGTTGGCTCTGTATAAAAAAAGAAACATCTGAGAAAATATTTGCCTAATTATATCAATTCATACAGCATTTAAAATCCAGAATTATATTCAGCAAAAGTCAATGTAGCATTCAAAATCCAGAGTCCCAAAATTGTATCAATTCTATATAGCATTCAAAATCCAGAATCCAAAATTGAACTTATATCAAATTTATATTAAGCAAATTCAGAATTACAGAATGCTCAAGTCATATAATTAACAAAATAAAAAAAATTAAAAATTAAAAAAAAAACTGAAAAGCAGAAGAAGAACTCTGCATCAAGCCATCAATTCATATAATTAACAAGACAATTGAACTAACAATCTTCCAACAAACAATTCATATAGTTAATTAACAAAATAAAAAAATTAAATCAAAAACCCAAGAACTCACCGTGGCAGAAGCAAGAAGGCCTGAGTTCCAGAACGCCGACGCCGACGACCAGGGCGACCAGATGACACCGACGACCAGGGCGACCAGACGACACCGACGCCAGAAGCTCCAGAGTTCAGACGACTAGATGACGACGCTGCTGACAGCAGCTTCGATCCGCGACCGGGAGTTCCTTCTGCCCGTTGGAGTTCCTTCTGCCGGCGTCGATTGTGGAGCTTGTTGCCGGGTTAGGGTTCGAAAATGGAAGAGGAAATGGATGGGTTGGGTGGGTGGGTCACTAGTACAGTAAGTTTTTTTTTTTTTCCTCGGCGTCAAAACCACGCCGTTTTGATGGATAATAAAAAACCGTTGATTTAAAAAACTGGACTGGTTCATCTGGTTTGTTGGTTAACTGCCGATTCAACCGGTTTTCTATCAGTTTTTTACAAGACGGTTCTAAGAATCATCCGGACCGTTCAAATGACCAATTTTCGGTTAATTCGATCGAATCGACCAATCCAATCCGGTTTTCAAAACCTTGAAATTTTTACTCATTCAACTACTTCATATTTTAGGTAGAGAAAGGCTAAAAAATTATTAAAATTTATTATTTTTAGTTATTAATTAATTATTAATGTTTAAAAATATAAGATACAATATAAATTTTTTTAAATAAATATTTTAAATATTTTATTTATTGATATAGGTAATTTGGATCAATAAATAAAATATTTAAAATGTTTGTTTAAAAAATTTATAAAATATGTTATTAAATTATTAGACTAAAAAAATTAGTTTATAGGAATTAAGTTGATGACTAAGTTATAATTAAAAACAATAAATTTTGATGGCATTTAAATATCAAGCCAACTTCAACCAACTTTTTAAATTTTAAAAAAAATGTGCGTCATTATGTCTTTTCTCCAAAAAAAAAACATCTCAAAATCTAGGAAAGAAACTTCTAAAACCCCACATAAAAAACCATCCATATTTACTTAGAAAGCATTGAAAAAAATAGTTAAAGAAAAACCATGAAAAGAAACATTCAAAACCATGTAAAAAAACATCCATTTACTCGGAAAAAACATTCAAAAAAATAGTTAAAGAAAAACATGAATGCATTGCAAAGAGGATGTTGCACTGGTCGACGGCATTGCATTCGCGAGGGAGAGGGTGATGAGGTGGTTCTGGTCGCAGCGAATCGCGAGGGGGAAGGCGCTGCGGCGGTCGGCAGCGCTGCGAATCACGAGAGAGGGCACTGTGGCGAGAGACGACTCTGCAATGGTCCTGAGTGGACGAATTGCAAGGGGGGAGGGCGCTGCGATGATGGCCAGCACTGCGAAACGCGACGGAGGGCGCTGCAGTGGTCGGCGATGCTGTGAATCGCGATGGAGGGTGCTGTGGTGGGAGAGAAAGACAACAGGGTAAACGGCGTGAGTAGGAATAGGAGAGAATAGAGGAGGTGTGCGGTTTTTTTTTTTTTTCAATTTTAAAGTTAAGTTTAGAAGTGGTTTTTGTGTTATTGGACCTTTTTATTATGATCCACATTGTAATTAGTTATAATTGGCTGCTATCCTAGTTGATTTCCTAAATTTTTTCTTTAAGAATTTAATAGATATCCTTTTAGGACTTCTAATATAATATGAAAAATATATTATCAAACAGAAGACGAGCAGATAAATGAAGTGACGTCAACAGTAAAAATGGAACATTAAACTCTAAAATAAAGCTATCACCCCTTGTCCTAATTACAAACTTAGAGGAAGTATAAACTAAGTTAAAAAAGCAATGTAATTTTATCTTTAAATAAAATTAAAGCTAAAACGCCTAAGCTAAGCAATCAAACAACTAATAGTTGTCAATCACAGTCAATCCCCAAAAAACTTGGTGTAGAATTTATAATTCACAAACTAACCGGCAAGTGCATCGGGTCATACCAAGTAATACCTCAGGTAAATGAGGGTCGATCCCACGAGGATTGATGGATCAAGCAACAATGGTCAAGTGATTCACTTAGTTAGACAAAAAGAAAATGGTGTTTTATGAGTTCAAACGCATTAATAGTAAATTCAGGAGATCAGAAAACAAGCAGTAAACGGATTGTGAAATATATGAGAAAACAGTTAAGGCTTCAGAGATATCTATCTTCTGGATTGACTTTTCTTACTAACTATTTTAATCATGCAAGATTCAATTCATGGCAAACTATAGTTCTATACCCTAATTCCTTAGACCTTTTTAGTCTCCTCTAACCTTCATCAACCGCCAATTCTTTGGTCACTTAATTCCAATTAGAGGATGAAGTTCAATTCTAGTTTATATGCTACAGAAATCCTAATTACCCAAATATAAGAGGATTATATGTTACGTATCCCGTTAAGTCCAGATAATTAGAAATTTAGGAGAAATTATTTTCAAGCTGTTGTTCAAGTAAAGAGCTTTTTCAAGTTATACAAGAACTCAATTAGAACAAGGGTCATACTTCCGTTCCACCCAGATTCAAAAGATAAAGAACGAAAACAATTCTTGAAATAGAAATCAGTACATGAATTAAAATAGAAAAATAATAGTATCAATCCATACAATAGACAGAGCTCCTAACCTTAACAGTGGAGGCTTAGTTGCTTATGGTTCAGAGAGAAAACAAGGATTTTGAAAAACTGTAAAGTGCGGAATGAGGTCGAAGAGAAGAGAAGAGGCCGAAGAGCTGATTCTTTTCCATTTTATATCTAATCCTAATTAATGTAAAATATATTTTCTAAAACTAAATAATATTTCTTCCTATTTGTAATTAAAGTAAAGTTTAATCAAAATAAAAACAAATCTTCAAATGCTCTTTGTCATGCGTAGGGACCATCGAACTTGGCATGCTTGGACTGGCGCCTAACTTCACAAAATGTGAAGTTAGGCAAGGCTGAGGCAGCATGAATTGGTGCTGATGTGAGTGTTGTTGCGCCTAATTTGAGAAGGGATTGCGCCTAACTTGAAGGAATCAGAACCAATTTGCGTGTTGATGTTGTGTCTGGCGCCTAACTTGAGAAATCTCAAGTTAGGTGCCACCTTGGCAGACTCCTTGGACGCTCCTTGCTTTGTCAAGTTAGGCGCCACTTGTGCAGCATTGGATTCATGTATATAGTTGATCTTGGCCTCAAGTTAGACGCCACCCTTGCTGAATTGGTGGAGAATAAGTATGGACTATTATATATCGTTGGAAAGCTCTAGAAGTTGCTTTCCAACGCCACTGAAAGCACGTCAATTGGACCTCTGTAGCTCGAGTTATTCAGGTTAGAGTGTAGAGAGGTCAGGGTTGACAGCATCATTTGCCTTCTAATATTTTTCTACAGAAACTCTATCAAATCCATCCGAATGCTATCTGAAATAAACAGAATTGCACACGACTTAAAGTAGCATCCATAGTGGCTAAAAGATAATTAATTCTTTATTAAACTCAACAATTTGAGTACAAATTCACTAGGAAAAGATAGGAAAGATGCTCACGCATCACAACACCAAACTTGAATTGTTACTTGTCCTCAAGCAACCAAAATTAATACAGGTTTAAGATGTGAATTTGAATGAGAAGTGAGAGTTCAATTAGGCTCATGTCTCTTCTTGAAGTGGGGTTTGCCTATTGTAACACTGAATAGTTTTGGCATCTCACTCTCTTTTGAATCAGAGGAATGTCACTGTCATTCGGAAGTGGAATTCGGATAATATTATGAATTTTCTAATCTTTATACTTCAGTTTAATCCTTGAAAATAGCAAATATCCTTTAGTTCTTTTCTTTGGTGCTTTGCACCTTGAGTCTAGCCGTGACTTTAAATATTTTGCCTCAAGCTTTACTTAACACAAAAACACCACGAGCACTTAACTGGGGAACTCTCTTTAAGTTCTGATTTTTCTTTCAGTTACTCCTAGACAGTGGTGCTCAAAGCATTTGGCATACTCTGTTAATTGCATTTGATCTCGACTCTTAGTGTTCTGTCTCAAGGCTTACTTGACACATTGACGATTGGATTTTTGACGGTTTAGAATTTTACAAATGAAATCTCGTCGAAGTATAGTCTCTAAACCAACAATAATCCTCTCATACAAATATTTGTTTGTCACAAGTACAAACCCCTAAAATCTATAAACCGAAGTATTTAAACCTCGGGTCGTTCTCCCTAGGATTTACAATAAAGTGTTTTGTTATTGGTTGTGAGTTATTTTGGAGTTTTAGATGAGAAACATGAATAGTAAATGGTAAGAAAACTTTATTAACAAAATGGTCTTGGCAAGATTTGGTTGTCAAGGGTCTTCATCATTATCACTAGCCACAAGTATGGTAGTTGCAAGGATTAATCCCACTTAGTCATCCTTAAATCAATTAACAAAGGAAAGTCAAGTGAGTTATATCAATCCTAGTCCATAAGTCCTAGCTTTCCACTAATTGGATTAATGAAGGCTAGAGTTAATGGCTATCAACTAGCAATCAATTGGACACTAGTGACTCAAGAAATCCTAAGTTACATTCTCAAGCCAAGAACATAAAATTCTACTCTAACATCCTCTCAAGCATTTCATCAAACACTTGGAGGGTAATGAAAGAAAGCATTTTTATTTGTAAGAATAAAAGGAATCAACAACCAACAATTACAAAGAATTAACAAAACAACAATCAACAACATCACAATCACATGAATTATCTCAAATTGCATTATTAAAAGAAAACAAAAGAACAAGAATATCTCAATTACAAAACCTAGAAAGAAAATAAGAGAAATTACAACAAGAGGATAGGGATAGAAAGAAGAACCAAAGTGTAGCAATCACCACTTGAAGGTAGAAGTAGAAGGAGACTTGAATTAAACCTAGAATTATGAGATCCTAATCTAACCCTAATTCCTAATCCTAGAGAGAAGTGAGAGCTTCTCTCTCTAAAACTAACTCTAACTCCTAAAACTAAGCTAATGATCAAAAGTATCTAAAGTATCTAAAGTATATTGATTCCCCTTCAATACTTGACTTAAATAGCATCAGAAATGAGTTGGATTGGGCCCACAAGGCTCCTAAAACCGCTGGGGACGATTTCATTAAAGTGGGCCACGGACAGAATCGGCGCGCGTGCGCAAAGTGCGCGGGCGCGCCCTTGAACACGAAGCAACATATGGCAAAATTTATATCATTTTGAAGCCCCAGATGTTAGCTTTCCAACCCAACTGGAACCGCATCATTTGGACCTCTGTAGCTCAAGTTATAGTCAATTAAGTGCAAAGAGGTCAGGCTTGACAGCTTTTTGGTTCCATCATTTCTTCATGAGTTCTCCAACTTTACATGCTTTTTCTTCATTTCCTTGATCCAATCTTTGCCTCCTAAATCTGAAATCTCTTAACAAACATATCAAGGCATCTAATGGAATCAAGGTAAATTACATTTAGCTATTTTAAGACCTAAAAAGCATGTTTTCACTCTTAAGCACAATTAAAGGAGAATATACAAAACCATGCTATTTCATTGAGTAAATGTGGGTAAAAGGTGATAAAATCCCCTAAAATCAATACAAGATAAACCCTACAAATGGGGTTTGTCACACATTCACACCACAAGCATATGACTAAAAAAACAACTCTTTGAGCTTTTAATCATACCTGTAGTAGATTATGCAGAATTGGGATAGTTGAAAATTTGATTGGGGCAGCCGGAGGTTCTGCGCATAGGCACCATGTCTGCGTACGCATGACTTGCAAAACCCCATTTACCCGAGTCAGGTAGGTTCTGCGCGTACACACGAGGCGTGTGTATGCACAACTACCCTGTTTTGTCTAAATTGTTGTTTTTGAACTACTTAACCTTCCAACCTATTTATAACCCCATTTGAAGTTGAATAACTAATCATTAAGCATTAAATACATCGAGAAGGATTATAATGAATTGAGTTAAACTATTCCCGGATTTAACGCTCGGTTAACCGGATGAAATATTGCGGGGATGGTGGTTTTATCCTGCTCGCGGTGAGGACGAAGGTTTCATCCCACTCACGTATTAATGAAATTGACAAATTGATAAATTATTGTGGGTTAATATTTTCAAATTGATAAAATGGATAATGAATTTGGGGTTGAGGAGTTTAATCACTTATGAAATGACTAATGACTTTGATATTGATTAATTGTGGCCTAAATGGCTGGAGTGGCAAAGTTTGGGTATTATCCCGCTTATGTGATAACTAGATCATTCACTTGGCACCTTCATCGGGTAAAGACGGAGGTATCATCCCCCTTGTTCCGTGGTTGCAGTGTGATGTAGGGACAATGATACATAATGCTCACATTCTCTTGGATGAAAGGTGAGAAAGCACACTCCGTTGATGTGAGATGGCACTCTCCATTTATTTGGCACGTTTATACCTCCAAGAGAAGATGAGACGGCACTTTCCATTGAGATAATGGTACCATGAATATTTTATTTCTCCTGGGGATGCACATCGAAATACCGATTCGGGGTGTCAACCGGATTTGTGTCGGGTTTGGTAGTATAACCGACACGTGAGCTCGTGGCCAGTAGGACAAGCATGCATCATCTGCATCTATGTGACATTGTTTGAGTGTGTATATTATATTTGGTTTGTCTACATGATTATCTCTATTTAACTACTATTTGCCCTACTTACTGTAATTGGCTTTGTTTGTACTTAAATCTCTCTGCTTGTGCTTGTTACTACCACTAAACAAATTATTGAACACTGAATTACTAAATTTGAACTATTGTGATATTGAGAGAACTGATGACTTGTATTGAGAAAAGTTGAGAATTTGAGATCACTGTTATAGTTGAGAACTTAGTTTGTTAACCTTGTTTGGATTAGAAAGGACCTAGACTTGAACCTTGTATTGTTTGGAGTTTAAGATTGCCTAGCAGGTTCATTTCTTTTTACATAATCTCTATTTGAAATTATTATCCTACTGGGAACCTTCGAGTTCTCACCCCATTGTGAAATTGTTTATTTTACAGATATAGGACGTGAAGTACTTCGCTGAGCGTGCAGGATCTCTTGTGGAAAATGAAGATTGTCGTTTGGGACTTTATTTTGTATCTTAGTATTTACTTCTCCACTTTTGTATATGTAACTGTATATCCCTCTTAAAGGTTAATTTATGGAAAAAGTTATTGTATTTTGTATACTTCTGGGTTGTATTATACTTTCTAACTGGCCTTTTCTTCGCAGATCGAGACTAGAATTTGCTATGTATCTCCTTTTGTATGTATATATATATATATATATATTCCTTTTGGTGTATACCTACGCTTGTTACCTTTAACGGTTCGAGTGTGATGAAATTATTGCTTTGTTATCCTTTCTTCACTGGCTCTTAGTATATTATTTTTTGAATATATATATATTTCTCTTTTTAGGCATCGTAATGTCTCACCACTTCTAATTTACAACTATAGCGTAAGGTTTTGTATAGTAGGTTGTTACAAGAATCTCCTTGCACGCATGGCGATGAAGGATGCTCGGGATGCAAAATCCCTACGACAAGAGCTTAGAGAGGAGCTGCAAAACATACAACGCATGCAGTAGCAGATGGATATCTATTACAAACAAATGCATGTAGGGGCAGTGGTGCTGGAGGCAACACATCCTCATCTGCACTTACACTAGACGAAACACAAGCACCCATAGTAACACCATCGCATCAAGACCAGGAGCAAGACCTTTAGGAGGAGGAGAAGGACGACGACGACGATGGCTATGAAGATCCATAGAGTCTAGTCTGTTTGATTAGTGTATAATTTTCTTTTGACGAGATTACTTTATTACACTGTAGTTTTTTTATTTTAATGGCGTATTTAGTTTTCATTAATTTTTACTTACTCAAACAGGTTATAAATATGATGATACCTATTAAATAAAATTATTTATTTTTTAATTCAAAAAAATATTATCATTGAATTTTGCATCTGATAAATTTGTCGTTATTCGTTTTATTTTTTAAGTTAAATTAAAAAAATATCGTTGCAATTAGCAACGAAAAATTCTGACGGTAATTATGGTGCGAAACACAATTATTAGCATCAACGTTACTATCGTATTTTTTTTTTACGGTAACGTCTCCCTTAAATTGGTCATTTCTCAATGTTTATCGTCAAATTTTTCCAACGATAATTAACATCGAAAAAATAAAATCCAACAGTAAAATATTATCAACAACATTTATACCGTTAAATTATTTTTGCTGGTAATAATATTATTGTCGAATTTTTTGTCGATTTTACTAGTAATTCCAACAATTTTTGGCATTTATTTTGTAGGAATGTGATAGAAAAAAGACAAAAAGACACGCAAGTTAGTGATGAAAAAAAGAGAAACTAAGTTGATGACAGCAACATCATAGCGTTGAATAGAAAGGAGGTGAAGAGGGAGGCCAAGAGTGAGAGATAGAGAATGTATCGTGTGTGAAAAAATGTGTGAGAAAGGTAAGAAAAGTAATTAAGTTGTAAAGATATTTTAAAAATTTTATAATTTAAGTTAAATTTTAATGAAATAAAATTTCAAATCATACCTATTTTGGTAAAAATTAATTTTAGAAGAAGACAATGAAAATTGAATTGAATCCTATCTATCTTTTTTTTTCAAACACTAAAATTCAATTTAGTTCTTATAAAATTAAGTTTCAAGAAGTTTTAAACACCCTATCATTAATTAATATGAACTTTTTATCCATATATTAGCACTCTACGGGCTACGTATAATGAGATATTCATTTCTAACCTTGCTAATAATTTTATTAGTATAATCATATTACATATATACTAAAATTAACCACTAAAATCAATTACTAATATAAAATATATATTAAAAATAAATTAAATAACATATATTTATACATAATACACTAATTATAATAATAATATGTTGAAAGAAGGGTTCCTAAATGCATATAAATACAAGAAAAACATGTATACAAATTTCCAATAATATATTAGTCACGCATTCAAATTAACTACTTCCAACATTTACTAAAATAATATAATTATCTTAAAGAAATAATTTGATTAGATGATTATCATATATAAAAAATATTTTACCGTATCTATAATTCAATATTTAACGAACTTATTAAATTATTTGCATTATCCTTGTATGATTTGCAAGTAGCAGTATTAAGGACAAGATCATATCGTCATATGTACAACAAGGATTGCGGCTGCCGGGAAAAAACACCCATGGTTTGTACAGAACATGTTATCCAAACTACGAAACATCGTGGGATTTTGTTCCCTTGGATTCTTATTAATGTTATTATACTTCAAGATATTTCAAATAAGGCCAAACGAAAAAATGTGTTATTGTTACGTGTGCCTCATCTGAAAGTTGGTGTAATAATATTCATATAGAATTATACATTAGGTAGCTGCATGATGTATCACATTTGGTAAATCAGAATTACAAAAATACTATGTGTAGACGAAAAAATAATCACCAAACTAAATGTTATATTCATATATATAAATATATTTATTATTTAATTTTTTTAATATATTTTTATTTTAACATATATTTTATATTAATAATTAATTATATATATATATACTTAATATAGTTGTTAAAAACTTAAAATTATACGTAATAATATAAGTAATAGCTGAGCGCATTTATCCCAAAGTTGTTATATATGTGATGTAATAGTTATTATGTTCAGTGTGCACATACGCTATTGATTTTTCTATATATCTTCCAAGATTGAGGATATAAAGAAATATTTTGAAAATTGGATAATAGTGTCAATAAAAAAGAAGTGTGTAAAAAATAATTGATTGAATTATTTTTCGTGATTTTTAAAATATTTGTTTGACAAGAAATAACATTATCTTTTATAAGAAAAAGTATAGGGTACCAATATATTATCTGCCAACTTTTACCAACTCTTATTTATATTTGTGTTTCATGGCGTATTCGTAGATGTGTCTAATAATTAATATATTTTAAATATATATATAAAGAGACACATCCAGAAAATATATCTATAAAGACACTTCTATTAAACACAGTTATAAAAAAGATATTTTTATTAGACACATCCACGAACACACTTCCATGAAACACAATTATAAATAAGAGTTGACAGAAGTTGGCAGATATGCTGTTGGTAACGTAGCGAAACCGCTTTTATAATAAAACAGCGAAAACTGTTGACATTATTAACAAGTTATTCAACTGTTATAAAGGATGGAGCGGTGATGACATAAGAATAGTAGTATGTTAGTTTTTTATTTTATACTTTCTTAACTATTTGTATCTACAAAGTACAGATACTTTGCTGAGTTATTGTATCCACGTGTCGGACACATTTTAGATACGACATTCACCGACACTTATCCGGTACACGTGTCAACCGTGTCTTAATAAAAAATAAAAAATTCTTTTTCGAACATGTTTGGACACACCTAAATACCATCACGCATCAGCGTATCCAGTCTTATTCTTAATATATATTTTTAAAATAAATTTAGATATAGTGTATATCACTGTTTATTGACCCAAAAAATATTTTAAATACTTGATATAATTAAAATAAGATATTAAAAATAATAAAAAAATTTAATTTATATTTTAATATCAATAAAATACCAAAATATCATTACGATTTATCTAAAAAATACTTTATATTTTATATGTATGCGTGTTCTATGTCATGTAAGATTTTAAAATTTGCGTGTCAGCATGTCTCGTGTCATGTCGTATCCTGTATCCGTGTCAGTGTCCGTGCATCGTAGCTTTGTATGCTCTATATTGGTGTGTTAAATTTTTTTATTATAAAAAAAAATCTTAGTTGTGGATCATTAATCATTTAACTATTTGTTCGCTGACTAAATATTTTTAAAAAGTAACAAATTGTGAGAAATAAAAAGTGCTTAAAGGTTTTCTTCAAAATCAATCTCCAATATATTGTAACAAACAAGGATTTAAAGTTTAACGACCAATCAATAATTGATCACAGAATCGCAGCTCAAAATCTTAGAGACCAGATTTAAGGTAAATCCGTCGTCATTTGTTAAGATTCACAAAATTAATATATCTTTCCTTCATATGCAATTGGCTCCATCAACCACTAGCTGGCCCTTATTTTAAGCATGAAATTAAATATTACATTTTTGGAAATATCTCATTTAATTAATTAATTTCATCACTCTTGTTGCCTGAAAATATCCTCAAGTTGGCTACATCGTCAAAGCTAAGCTTCTATGACCTAAGAAAAGAAAATTAAAAAAAAAAGAGAAATTGTTGAAAACCAACATTTTTTAATATATTTTTTATTATTATTTGACCAAGACAAATATTAAATTATTTTTAACAAATAAATTTTACTAATTTATGCGTATAAACTGAAAAATATGGGTGTAAAATGTATTAATTCATATATGCAAATTCTAGTAAATATACGTGCAAATTATATATATATTCTTTTATACAAAGTTCTTATAAATATAAATACAAATTATTACTAATTAAATATGGACAAAAATTAATAATATTCACTAGACTATGTAACATTATTCAAAAAAAAAAAGATCAAAGCAGATTCAAGTAGTACTAATGGAAAGAACTACAACTCCATTAAATACTAATAAAATACATCATATGCAAGGGCCCTAGTCAAATAATGTTTCTATCTCATTTTTGTATATCATCATTAAGGACATCTCTTTATAAAAAAAATTATAAAAAGTAAATGTTAATTGAACAACTAACATGATTCAAATTAAAAGTGAATTAGAAGTTTGAATATTTTGTATATAAATGAAGATTAAGTAAAAAAAATCTAAACTTTTTATACTCTTAATGATTCACAAAAAAAAGGTCTCTAGTAGGGCATAAAGTAGATATGAGAACTTTAAAATGAACCTCTTTTGTGCTCCACTCCACTTTGTTATGTTGAGATTTTTCTTTTCAATAAAAAAAAAAAAATTAGAAGGTCCTTCTTGTTTAGTGAGTTTTAGAATTTGAAAGTCTTGATTTTGTAGATAAAGTTTTCTGAAAATTTACTCATTTCCATTGAATTCTCTCTCACAAGCCACAATTGATATTAGAATTTAAATGTTAAAATAGTAGCAATTCCAGAATAAAAAAGTGAATATTGAAATAAAAAATTGAAATATAAGAAAGATTTTCTCTTTTTTTTTTTTTCATTTCTTGGCATTTTCTCTTCTCATATCTCTTTCTTGCATGAAATACACACTAAAATTCTCTCCATTATTGGAACATAATATAATTTAAGGAAGTTACTCAAATAAAGATGTCTAAAACGTCTTTTTTTAAAGATGTTTTTCAGTAATTAAAATTTAACATATATAATCGATTAAATCTTGTTATTTTTGTCAAAATTAGGCTAAACAAATTGATTTAACCGAAAAAATAGTAAATCAAATCTTGAACTGGTCTAAATTAATATTATTTTTTTTTTATAAAAAATGACTACAATATCCTTATTATATATATATATATATTAATTTTAAAAATTCTAAAATTTAGGATTCTTAAAATTAATATATATAATAGAAGTATTTTATTCATTTTCTATAATAGGATATTGTAGTCATTTTCTATAAAAAATAATATTAAATTAGACCAGTTCAAGATTTGATTTACCATTTTTCGGTCAAATTAATTTGTCTAACCTAATTTTGACAAAAATAACATAATTTAATCGATTATATGTGTTAAATTTTAATTATTAAAAAACATCTTTATAAAAAGGCGTTTTCAGCGTCTTTATCTAAATGGCTCCATAATTTAATTATAACAATGCCTAGTAAATACACCTGACCTTCATCATCAAAGTCAAAAAATTTAAAATCTCTATTATAACATCTATACTACAAACCCCATAAAAGTAAAAAATAAAAATTAAACATACAACTTGTAATTTAATGAAAGCAATAATGCAAATCCTAATAGGCCTTGTGATGAATCCAAGACTCTTCTCTTTGCATCTTCAATTGCTTGTAGAAGTTCCCAATAAATGCTTCAGCTTTTGCAAACAGTTCTTGCCCATTATCAACTCCTCCAATCTCATCTTCGGCCTTCAAATCATCATCATCATAATCATATTCATAATCCTCATCTCCATCATCACCTCCAATGAAGAAAATGCTCGGCATTGAAGCGCAATTTCGCGCCTTTTCTTCCACTTTTGCGACGCAAACAAACTTCTCGAGCTTTTCAACGATAATAAGAGGCTTTTGAGCTATAAAATTAACGTGTTTTCTTTCGTTTAACGGCCTCAAAATAATAGTAAGAAGGCCTGCTTCGGCACCAAGTGCTATGATGAGGAAATTGGATATGAAGTACATGTAGGTGGGTCTTAGAGAAGAAGGTAACAAGGGTGTGATTACAAGGAGAAGAAGAAGGATAAAGAGCACTATAACTTGAGAATTCTTAAACTTTGTCATAATAATGAATGTGGAAGAGAAAGAACAACTATGGAAGGAACAAGAGGATTTTGTGGTAGTTGAAAGTAGTAAGAATACGGGACATATATATAGAGAGACACCAATAATCAATTTCTCAAAAATATTAAAATGAATAATTACACAAATCAATCACCAATGTTTTAATATTAGATATTTTAGTTTTTTAAATTTTAAAATATACAAAATAATTTTTAATATTTATTTTTGTTACACAATACAATTTTTTTAATTTTATGATTTTTTTAACTTTTAGAAAATTATTTTATACTTCACTCTTCGAATCAAATTATAGAAAAAATATATTATCTAACAGAAATAAATATTAGAGACTATTTTATGTATTATAAAATTTGAGTGATTAAAATATCTAATTTTAAAAACTTTAAAAACTTATTTAGGTAATTACTCTATTAAAATTTAACAAAGTAGACTCAAAAAAAATATCCATCATATTACGTATATATAAAAAAAACTATCTATAAATCAGTCATTCGTATAAAATATATGTTAAAATATAAAATAAATATTAAAAATTAATTAAACATTACATATATTTATATATATATATATATATATATATATATATATATATATATATTATGACTACTTTTTTGTGTATACATAATATTTTTTAAAAATTGTTATAGTCTTATTTGGTAATAATATTTTAGAGCATCTCCAATATTAATTTTAGATTTAATTTTATTTTGAGTCTCACAAAATGACATATCAGCATTTGTAAAATATATATCATAAAATAATAATTTAAAATTAAAATAAAATTTATTACTTTAATATTTAGTGTCAATACAATTAAAATTTTATATTGTTTTGGTATTCCATCAAGATAATTATAAAGGTGGTAAAATTTTATTGGTTTTTTTATCAAGGAAGTAATGGTGATTTTAATTTATTTATCAATTTTAATATAAATTTTAATTTAAAATTAGTTCACATCTTAAAAATATCAAAAATGATATTTCAAAAGCATTTTATCAGAATTGTTCTTAAAATTATATCAAATTAATTTCTAAAATATCATTTTCGCTAAAAATGATTACAAATTGTCTTTTGTTAATAAAAGAAACGGTTAAAAGGTTATTAATAAAAATAGATTTTTTTTTTTAAAATTCAAATTAATGGTTTATCCAAGGGGGAGAGAGAGACCATCGACATCAGTATGTAATGATAGATGCTTAATATTCTATGATAAGTCAGCAAAAGTACTAATAAAATTGTGAGTGCTGAAAGTTCTAAGAAAATTCTCACACAGTAATATCATTTTCAAGATATAAAATTTTGGCAGGAATAAGGTGGATTAATTCACACTATTCTAACGGTTTTGTAAGGTAAGGTAGAGCATTGGTTACAATTGTGGATATTTAGGGGTGCACATGGTCCGATCCGATTTAAAGATTTGATCTGGATTCGAATATTTTAGAGTTAATTTAGTGTGTTAGGTACGAGTATTAAAAGTAGATTTGATCATTATTTTGAGTTAGGTCTGAGTCATGGTAAATCCAGTTTTATTCGGTCTATATGCATTTTAAGAAAACTAAAAAAATATATATATTTTAAATTAATTCCAGTATTATATTATATTAATTATAAGCTTATTATTTTATTTTTAATCATACTTGTTGAATTAGAAAACAAATAAAAAAATATCAAATTAGAATTTTTAAATAAATTCAAGTTTAAATATAGATATCAACTTCTTGATAACAACTTTCTTCTTTATAAATAAATTCATCATAAATAAGTTTTTTTTTATAAATTATTGTTAAAGTTTTAAAAGCTCAATTTTTACTCGAGTTAGACCTAATATAATTATAGTTCTAAAATATATAAGTTTGATTGGATCTAAATCAAATTATAATATAAAAAATAGACCCAATATATATTTAAGATTAAGTCTTTACTATACACCCCTAATAGATAACACAAACTAGGAACACGTGTGTCATAGTCATAACTCAAGCTAATTCTCCAATTGTAATAAAAATAGTAGAGTTGTTGAACAACTCTTAAATTATAAAAACAAAACTATTTCCAACTTGATCAGCTTAACTGCCATAAGATCAGTGTTACTTTTATTTTTCTCTTTTGCGTACTTGATTAATTGGATTCAGATTTGAGTCCTTTTTGTGCACGACCACATCGAGGAATATTATTGTGTTTTATAAATATTTAGAAAATAATAAAAGTTAGTTTAAATCAATTTAAAATTATCTTATTTTATATTTATTAATTATTTTTAAAATAAATACATAATATTAGATATGATAAATATATAATTTTAAATATTATATATATAAAATTATAAATATTAAATTAAATAAAATAATTTTAAATTATTATCTCTTAACAATTAACATTATGGAATACATTTTGAGGATTGGGATTTGGCTCTACGAATATGTAAAGCCTGATGAGTGATGACGTTATAGCCACTTTGGTATATGAGCTGATGCATCGACAAATAATAAATGTGAATGCAATTAATCATTTTTCCTAAATTAATACAAGAGGACCAACTTGAGACTATTTCTTTTTTTTTTTTTTTTATATACATGAAAAAAATATTAGTGTTTTTGTTGAAAATGGGAGTATTTGATGTAATTACAGATGAGTAGATTTTTTAAGTAAGAAATCAACCAATGGGACGTGTTGCGTGGAAGCGTGTTGAACACGTGGCAACATTCTGACTAACACGCAGGGGCATGTTGAACACATAGCAACATCTTCGCCAACACGTGGAGAGCATATTGCAACACGTGGGAGGCCTGTTGAATAATTTTCACAATACTGTAACACACTTCAAATATCAATATTCAACTAAAACACTATCTCTCCTTTCATATTAAAAATAATTTCTGCCAAGTTGGCTCATAATTATAAAACTCGAAGATCAAACTAAATATATTTAAAACTCAGAACCAAATTAATTGTGCAGAGAACAAATTGAGTCCTATCTCGAGCTTAAATGGTCCTAAGACCTTAAACATCCCCAGTAGTTGTGAAAGATATACCAATAGGCGGCAAATGATTATTCATATTTCATACAGCATATCTTCTATTAGCTCTTAGATATATACTATAAACAAATTAAAATAGAATACGTATTCTTTTATTTTGATCTAAACATTTTTTTCCTTTTTTAAAGAAATCATTTAGAGAACACTATCTTCATTTTGGATACCATCAAAGTCATAGGGGAAAAAAAAAAACTAAACCCTATGAATATGAATAGGAAATGAATTTTTTTTAATTTTTTTCTTTAATTATTTAGTAAAACATAATCTCTCATTTTACATTTTTTAAATAAAATTTAAAAAAATATGAAAGAAAAATCACACTTTACCAAAAAAAAAAATCAAGAAAATCCACTCCTGATATGAATGCCCTCCAAACACCATGTTACTTTCAATGCACAACATTTTCTATCATAATGTTCTTTAATATTTTTAATGCTAAATTTTTAAGGAAATATTTGTAAATATAGAATTTGTTTATTACGTGTTAGAATATGAAAATTTATAATTATTTACAGCAATATAGAAATTATCTCCAACAGATTTATGATTATTTTATAGTCATGAAAATTTGTTTAGCCATATGTTGGAATGTGGAGATTTATGATTATTTACATTGATATAGAATGCCTTATAAATTATGATTATAACACACAAACAAACTCAAAGCATTATAGCAGAAGCAACATCTAAATAAACTGGATGTAGTCTGTCACTATGCATCTCTTGATGTCACAGCATCAATAGCATTTTAACAGCTTTTTGAAAATTGAAAACCTAAAAAAAAATCACTCTTTTAGCTCATCCTATAAAATCAATTTCTAGAGTATATATACAAATCAATTTTATTGATTATTACACACCTAAGGTTGTCTAAATCATGTTTTAAAAGAAGCTTTAATTAAAACGGGATCGATGATGGTGAGATCCACATAAGAAGTGTCGATCAGACAACAGAATGCTATAATGTCACTTTTTTTCTTCCACGGTATCTCCCAATTCGACAGGCTAAGAACTAATCCATCATAAATTAGAGTTCCATTTAAGGATTTGCCACTATCCAATGAGTGGCTGTATACACATAGTTGGATTTTGAACTGCCAACACTTGCATAAGTAGACGAATGAACTAACTACTCGACCAACCTAAGTTGGTGTTTGTTATAAGGACATTAATAATTAATAATAAACATCATATACCCAAAACTCTAACTTTATAACCAATTGCATCCATGACAAGCCATACCACTATCCAATAATTTCACAACTCAGCATATTTTAGTTTCACTACCACCTTGACAAATAGAAACTTATAATGAATTTCACAAAACGTTTGGATGCATTTAATGAGATAGAAATACAAAGACAATAAACCCAAAATTATTTGGTTGTGGATAATCCCAAAAGTGGGGACAAAAAATATTTGTTTTTGTATTTTTGTCTCAAACTATAATTTAAAAATAAAAAGAAAAAGAAAACTAATATAGTTCAGTGTAATTTGCTCTTGATATAACAATAATCAGTTACAAGCATCATTCATGCCCATGTATTGTATAATAAATTAATAATAGTACGACTTGAGAAATATGACTATCTTCTAAAGAAACTGAAAGAATGCTATGTTAGGGACTTGGGTAGTATGAGATGCCCAAAGTCCCACATCGAGTAGTATGGATGCTTGATGTTGTATTTAAGGAGAGTGGTTCTTCTCTCTTAAACTTAACATGCTAGTTCCCATTTCCCATACCCCATATCCTGGAGATTAACATATTTGACTGGCTCAACTCAAAATTATCATACCATACAAAAGAAGTAACAAAATCCTGAGGATGATAGTGATAAATTACACAGTAGAAAAGAAAGGCTCCCCGTAAAAATAAGATAAGCAGTATAACTTTTTGCAGATTTCCACTGAGAAAACTGTTCTAGTGCTCAAAAACTCAGTTCCATATGTAAATTAAGTAATTACCTAAGATAAGTAGATGACACCCATAATAAAACATACGTTATCAAGGATGTCGTCACTTCAAATGCTCGTAGTCCCTTGATCAGAGGGATAGGAGGAATCACTGACACCATCAAGAAGGTCCCCAACAACCAGGAAGCAACAAATGCTCCAGCCCTACATGAAAAACAAGATTTAATTATAATGGATACCTTATAATAGTATCACATGTAGCAAAGATATACACGGTGCATGCTTAGGGTAACCATTTTGTTCATTAACTCTGAAAGAAGCCATATCATATATATATATAACTCGTCTTAAACATTTCTAATCAAGTCACCATGATGTACAAATATTTTTCAACTAGAGTACTCTAGTTTGAAATTTTTGTGTGCTATACAGGACCACGATAAAAAAAAATTGAATAAAACTATAAAAAAAAAACCTAGCATAATTAATCCTAGAATGTACTAAATCATGGATCTAAAGGGAATGCAATGAAATCAAGTATATTCTAAATAGATTTTGAAGATTTAAACATATTATCATTTTTACATACCCATAAAGGAAGGCCCGGATCTTGCTCTTCAACCGATCATACACAAAATAAATTGTAGCCACCAGTGATATTGCAACCTGAAGTGTTGGCCCTTCCTCCGTTGGAAATAGAACAGTTAGAACTCCGAGAACCAAGAATGCCAACGATGTTTTGATAATGAACTTCTGGGATGGAGTTTGAAATCTGTTTCTTACAGCCTGAACATATTTGGATTGGTTCACCTCCCTCATTTTTTTCTTGATGTCAATTTTTGGGTTCCTCCTCTCATAGAACTTCTGCATGATTATCTTGTCATGCGCTGATTCAATGGCATCAATACTAGGTTTGTGCCCTGCATATTGTTGGATTAAAAAATTTCTTGCTGCTTGAATCTCGTCTTCTGAAGCTTCCTTGCTTATTCCAAGTCGTTTGTATGGATCCCTCACATTGATTCTTGGGAAAACAGCTGAATTTGCTGCAACATAATAAGGTTGAGGGCTAAACAATCATTTTATTAATTTCAAATGATTCAAAGTATTATGATTCATATGCATAAGATGGAAGATAAAGTTATTAGTTATCATATTGCACAGATGTACAGCAAAAAAGATGGAAGAAGAAGAAAAGAAGAGGGAGCAAAAAGAAGAGGGGACAGGAAAACAGCCATTTGAGGTAAACAAAGAAAAGACGTGAATTTAGAAACAATATTATGCTTTATCTTAAGACCCCAAGCTTCTCAGACTCCCTAGCTTCCTAAGTATAATTCTTGTTTGTGCAGGTTCAGCTTCTAAGACATGCTAAAGCTATGGGTGATGAGCTTAAACAATGACTGATAAAAAGGGTTGGCATCAACTTAACTAAATGACAAACAAAAACACTGAAGTATCCTGCCTTGTATACGTGAGAGAACAAACTTGTATGATATCATACAACCAATGTTGAAGTAAGCTTTATTTTCACTGAAACTGGTGCATTGGGAGAAAAAAAAAAAGGGGTACCAACTAACTCACATCCGCAAATATTGTGCCTTACAGTGAAATTTGTTATATCACATCTAAAATTATAGAATTATCAAGAATCAAAGTTACCAGCAGATTCATTTGCCATATCACCATATGAAGCATCCATAGCACTTTTGACCAAGTGAACTCGTCGTTTATTGAGGTTTAGTCTAGAACACAACATATTGGATCTGTGAAGTGGCAAGTCGTTGAAGTTGTATATTAGTTACCATTTAACAAGGCACAACCCAGTCATCAAGGATCAGTACAGTTTGGTGTTAAAAATTGTATAAAAACTAATTATTACTTTTTACCACTGTTTTTATCCCAAACCAAACTAGCCCCAAGTGATAATAACAATAACAGACTATATGTCGAGTACCTTTCCTCTTGGAGAAACTCCTTTTCTTGTTTACGTTTCCCAGCCCCAGAAAAGGCAGCAATTCGGATACGCTGAGATCCCAAGTGACAAGTAGGTAGTTGGAGACAACATCCTGAAGAAGAACTACTTAATCCCGATAGTCTCATTGGTGCAAGAACTCCTTCAACCTAAATATCAGACCAGAAATTGATGTTTGAAGCAAAGAGAACAAAAAAGATACACCAGATACATAAGATAAACAGGATTTATAAAGCAATGGATGCAAGCATATCATTTATGTGAACAGTGACTAAGATTGCCAAGCTCTAAATGTTACAGATTCATAACCATTTTCGTTCAACTTTCTTTTTGCTGTGGATGAGTATGCAACTAGTAAATTATTTTTCTCCCAAACTTCTCAGAAGTAAAAGCCATTTAACTCCTGCTTGAGCCAAACTGTTTACAACTTCTAACCACTTCATATAGTTGTTCAGAACAACAAACCCCTTCATTTATCAACTCGTTATTATTTGAATTGCTCATCGCCACCAGACGCATAAGATAACTATGGAACCACAAACAATTAACGTTATTATGGACGCCAATTAATCCCTATAATTGAGAAGGCCAATTCCATTCTATATTGCCCCAATATCAAAACACAATCAAACTAATTGCACCTAAAGTATCTAACTCTGACAAGTAGAAACCATCAGAAGCTGACTCATCTACTTACTATCCTAAAAAGTATCCCTTTTCCCAGAAAAATTTATTGAAATTGATTAATTTTCCCTCCAATCTTTCAGTCTTAAAGTGATTTGATCAATGCCAACTTTTTTATTTCTTTTTCCTTTACTTGAATACCACAATATATATAATATATAATATGTCATAATAAAAAAATAATAATAAATGCATTCCTGGCAATATATGAGGCAAGGAAACTATCATTGACAATGGTCTTTTCATCACTCCTAAATAAATTATTTTACAAGGCATATCTTGTATCAACTTGCCCCTACACCTTGAAAAATTATAATTTTGTATTTCTTGGATAAAGTAAAAATCATAGCGTGAGAGAGCCAGTGTAGTTGTAGTAGCACTAATATCTGAAACACATATGTAACTTCCAGAGAGAAAGAATATCAAGTAGCGGAGTTCAGAAGAAATTTCTATACTCTTGCTTTTATCAAATAGAAGGCACTTCATACGTTTTTTCAATATCATTTTTATATACATGCATCTTTATCATATTTTTCTCCATAATGATCCTCATATATACTCTCATGTAACAAAAATCCAAAATAAATAAATAAATAAAGAGTTTAATTTTGATACATTGACAATATAAAACGTTTTACAGAGTTATCCAATCACAACCATTCTTTTGGATGACCATTCATGCGTCAATATAAAAGGTAGTTACTTTTCCTGATGTGGTGTTACATAATTAGATGCATATATAAAACTGTTTTTTATCTACGGTACACCAAAATTAAATTCTTAAATAATGCCCCAAAACAAACTAAAACATGAGATTAAAATTGAGCTAACTAAATATTTGGCATTAGATAAGCGGAGTATGTTGTCAACACTGCAAAATCAGTATATCAACTCATCACATGCCAATTTTTCTTTTTATCTCTGCAAATACAAACCATAAAATAATAATGTACATAGAATTAGAACAATATATATGTATTGAATTTCTCTAATTCCATTTGACTCATGGCAATTGGGAAAGCCAACCATTTTGAATATAACCATTGCCAATTCAAATTGAGAAACATGGAGCGAGTAAAGAGATACACACAATTACATAACAGATAAGATACAAAAGCTTTTCATGACAGTAAAAATCGTTATAATAGAAGTAAAATTGAAACTTTAGCACAAAAATTTCACAATATGGGAATTAACAATCAACACTGAAAAAAGGAACAAAATCCCCAAAGCATAAAAATAGGGAAGAAGAAAATAAAAACGAACCCGAGGATAGCAGAGAAGCAGTGGTCAACAGGGGGTTAGAAAGGCGAAACAGAGACGACAGCGGAAGGGAGGCGACGGCGGAACAAGCGACGGCGGAAGAGGGATTGGGCGGAGGGGTTTTAAGTGGAGACACTTGGGTCCGGTTTTGGCAGTAAGTTATCGTTTAGGCCACCAAATAGCTGCAATACAGGTTAGGCTTGTAAGCAGCCAAGAAGGTATGGGCCAAGCCCATTTCGCAAGGGATTGGGCCAACTTTTAGTCCATACATTTTTTTTTTCCACAGTATTTCTTAGAGAAACTAATGATTAATTCATATGTATTTAGGATTTTACCTACCAAAAAATATGTATTTAGGATTTTAGAAAATTAATTATTTTTTATTTATAATTTAATAAAAAGCCTTATGCATGTAGCAATCCATTAGTTAGCAGTAAATCCTTAAATAAAGCTCAATACTTTAGTAGATTAGCACTTGATCTATCGAGTTAAAGGATATTATGAAAAACCAAAATAAAAAGAGGCTATTAAAATTTGAAAAAAAAATCGATTATTATTTACTAACCCTTTTTTCAAATTTTTCTAATTATTTTTCCATGAAAAAAGATTGCCAGAAGAATTTACTTAATGTAAAATTATAAAATTTGGAAGATTTAAATAATTATTCTTCTTTTTTTTACATAAATTTAAAAGAAATGTTGAAATTTGATTTTTAAAATATTTTTTTAGTGTGTCTCTTTATATTTGATATATTTTGTCAAATTAATATTATATTTAGAGAATTAAAATATTTTTTTTAAAACAATTTATTCAAAAATTATATTTTTTGGAGTCAAAATAATATTTTACTCTTTAAATTGATAAATGTTTTATTTTACAAAGTACTTTATTGAAGTCCCTTTTTTGTTTGTGAAATTTGAGTTAAGGCTTATTTTTAAAAAGTTTGAGAAAACAATTGTAACTAGGGGTGTAATCGGCTCGGTTCGGTTCGGTTTTGGACCGAAAACCAACCGAACCGACCTGATCGGTTTTTCAAAGAGACCAATCGTTCGGTTGGCTGCAGTTTGAGCAACCGAACCGAATCAACAGCGGTTTGGTTCGGTCAGTTTTTTCGATTTTTTTACATCTACTTATCTAAATTTAAAATGTCATAAAATAAAATTTAAAGCCTTCAATAAACTAGAAAAACAAGAATTTATCACATCCAAATCCAATACAAATTCAACTTAATTAAACATAAAACAAAGACAATTAAAAATGTCTAGCAAAACAACAAGGTTAAAGGGTAAATGTGTAAAAACAAGGTTTCTTAACCAATATTTCGGTTCGGTTCGGTTCGATTTTTACTGAGCCAACCAAAAACCGAATCGAACCGATCGGTTTAATTCGAAAAAACCAAAAAAAAACTGATTTTTTCGATTTTTCTTTCGGTTGTTGTAAATTTCGGTTCGGTTTTACGGTAAAATTCGGTCCGGTTCGATAACTTACACCCCTACTTGTAACATTGTTTTATAGTAGGATTCTCAACTATTGTTGAAGACTAGATGGAAACAAGTCTCCGTAGAGGGTAGAATATTATATATTATAGTGAATTATCTTCTGTTCCTTGTCACTTTTATAGGAGGTAGTTCTATATCATGGTAAGTAATACATTATTGAGTGAATATTTCACTCGAGTTTTGACAATTATTTTTAAAAAAATGATGAGGCCTCCAAAAAAAAAAAGCCATCCAATTCAGCTTCTGATATATTTTTTGAACAAATTAGTTTCTGTATAAAAAAAATATTAATTTTTTTGGTACAGAAACTAATTAATACCATAAAAATAAAATTCAAAAATTGGATTAAATTTTTTTTATTAAAGACATCATTGTCTTTTGAGATAATTATTAGGACCATTTAAAATTTTTTCCTACATTATTTTAAACCCAACCAATTAGTTATAATTTATACACTTATAATAAATTGACAAAGTATATTTTAGGTTTCTAACAATCAAAACAATTAATATTTTATTAGTTATTACTATCATTTGTTTAAAGTTTAAACCATATTTGAAAAAAGATATTCTAATTTTAAATTGAGATATTCTAATTTTATAAAAAGATAATTCTATTTACTACATAAATAATATCTAAAAATACAAATAAGCAAATCAGAAAGAAATCTAATGTAATCTTAAAAGAAAACAAACCAAATTTTTTAATATTCAGTACTTAAATTAATTTTTTTTTATATATATATATATATAGGATCAAATTATTAGTTAGAGTTCTATATAGTTCTAACAAAGAGAGAAAAAAAATAGCATCTGTACGAGGATGAATTATTTCACATATTCTCTTTTCTTTTAACAAAATCAATATGTAAGTTTCAATCTTTTTGCAAATCTCTTTATGATGAACTTTATGGAATCAGATTTAGGATGAACCATGCACAAAATATGTCTCTAAAAAATGATACTTATATCTTCATTCAACCAATAATATTTTTCAATAACTTCGACAAGGATAAATTATTTCATCTGTTGCCGCCACCGCCGCCGTTGTCGTCACCGGCCGAAGAAGAATCGAATTTCCATGAGCAGTTGCCTAAAATTTTCTTGCAATTTTTGAAGAAGATAAAAATTCTTGCTTCAAGCAATGGTTTAATTTTGTGTCAAAGTAATAGTAATAAGGAGTTAAGATTATGTAACCTTATAACACAAACATGGCTCCCAATTACTATTCCTTCCACTCTACCTGAAAGTCCTTTTCATGAAGTCAATGTTTTCTTCAAGTGCATGAATAATAAGGGTTTGGATTATTTGGATGATTACTTGATAATTTTGATTGAGGAGACACTGAAATGGGGTCAACATGTTATTATTAAATTATATTCGTCAAAAGAAGGTGTATAGAGAAAAATGGAGAATGATTTTTTTGTTGGTTTAATGAACATGAGACTCAATAATTCCGTTTATCTTCAAGAAAAATTGTTTCTGATTTCAAATAGTCTTTCTGTTTTTAAGAAGGGTTCTCATTATCTTCCACTATATATAATGGCTTATGATTTTGTGGCCGGCGGCGACGACGGTAAACCTACCAGAAGATACTTTAGAGACTTCTCTTAATTGAAATTGTGATCTAAGAATTTTTGAATGGGAAAGGAGAAAAATTTGGATCATTTTCTTTGCTTAGTTAAGTACATAAAAGGTTGTTTTACTATATGGGTTTTGATAGATTCAAAGTCAAGTAAATGAAAAAAGATTTTAGAAGTTAAGGTTGAAGAGATAGGGTTAAAGAAGAAAAATCCTAATGTTCAAGGGTTTAGAATTGTTAATGAAAATTGGTTGATTTTTGTGATTGGGAGAAAAATGTATGGATATTATTGTTTCAATGATTAAAGTTGTTGGGGATTGAAAGAAATATGTGAATATAAATGGAATAATAATAAAATTAATTTGATCCTTTATTCTCCAACTCTTCTACCTTATGAAAGTAATGTGGTTTGAAATTAATTCAAGTTATAGTCTTGGTATCATATTTATGCATAAGTAGCACAGTTTTTTTTTTAAATTGATGTAATTTAAATGTTGAATTTAATTGATATTATTTATATTTATGTTTAAATTAAATATAATATATATAGTTTTAAAATTAGAATTAAATATTTCAGCTTCTTTATTACGACGTGGTGAAATATTTATTTATAATTTTAATTAATTTTTATACATGTATATAAATCAATTTAAATATAATTAATTTATTGAACGGTGATATATAATATATACACATGTTTTGGCTCTTGTGATTCAGAAGCTACACTAGCATCAAAGAAGTGGGAGAATAAGATCAAAAGTCAAAACATATCTTTTAGAAGATATACCAAATTTTTAAATTTAATTTAAGTTTTCAAATTTAATTTTAAATTTTCAAACATATCCTCTTTATAAGTTTTGACTTATTTTATTTGTTTGAAATTAAGTTAAATCTACATCATTTTATTGACTTGTTTTGTGACCCTTTTTATAATCTTTTTTTTTCGTTCCAAATAAAAATAAGTTATTTGATCATATTTATTTTTATTTATACCCTAGTCTAAAATAAAGACAGATTTAAAAAGAATAAAAGTCTACCTTATAAAATTGGTCTCTATTACTCCTATCTGATTTCATAGAGGTTGGACGCAATGAAAGTAGTTCAACCCTACTTATTTGAATAAGTAATTAATTCTTAAGATATCTCCTAATAATTTAAAAGGGAGATCTCAACAACATTCCTAACAAAAGAAAATAGTTATCCACCATCAAAGGTGGAACTAATCTAAAAATTAGTTATCGATCCTACTATAAATACACTAAGACCCTCAGGTATATTTAGAACCCAATCTACTAAACACCTACTTAAACCCTTGCTAATTTAAGTATCAGAGTTTCTTGTAGGTACCACCCCCACCTCCTCACGAGAAACTCAGACGACGGTACCTCGACACTAGCAAAAGTTAGACGCTGCCCCATAGAGAACCTAAGCCTCACGTTTAGGCCAAAAAATAACCCTGTTTCAAATAATCCTCAAAGCATTAGCGCGTTGCCGGGGACCTTGAAGTCTACGCCCCAAATGGCAGACGAACAATTTGAAGACAAACGTACTGCATTTGAGTCCGAGCTGGAACTTAATCACAACAACTGAGCACTCGTATTACCTCGACCACAGGAAAGAATAAGTACCTCCGCGTGGTACATTGAAAAACCTGCCACCACGGCAGATCCATTCAGAAATTCATCACCTGAGGATGAGGAGCCCCTCCACCCTACAGGGATTTTGGGGCTCGTACATGAACACCGTGGTCGATTAGAACAACTCGAACAAGAGATTGAGTGACAGCAGGAAGCGGAAAGAGATTTGCAAAAAGAAGTACGAAGACGAAAAGAGCTAGAGAAAAAACTCTCGAAATTAGAAACCGACCTTCGAAGTCGGAGAAATCGAGCGGATCAGGAGGAAAGTCCTCTTGGAGGGAAGGACCCATTTATTGAAGAAATCATGTGAGTTAGGGTTCCCAGGAACTTTAAAAGTCTCGACATGGATCTCTATGACGGTACGACCGACTCAAGACATCACCTTAACAATTTCAAAAGTCGGATGTACCTAGCTAATGCGTCCGATGCAACTCGCCGCAAAAGTCTTCCGGACAACGCAGACCAAAACAGCGATGAAGTGGTTTAATAATTTACCACCTAGGTCAATGACTTGCTTTGATAACTTGGCAAACAAATTTTTCACCCGATTTTTAATTCAAAAGGATAAAGTCAAACACGCTCCAACTCTCTTAGGGGTGAAACAAGAAGTTAGTGAAACACTCCGAGATTATATGAAAAGAAGCTTGCTTGAAAATACAAAACTTACCTCTTGAAGCAGTAATAATGGGATTGGTTAACGGTTTTAGAGAAGGGCCATTTTCCCAATCTAAATCCAAGCGACACCCGATTTCTTTGTATGAAGTACAAGAGCAGGCAGAGAAGTATATCAATATGGAGGAGAACTCTTGACTTAGCGATCCCGTCCCAAAGACAAACTTTCCCTACCAAACTCGAGATAAAGAGAATGAGACAAAGAAAAAAGAGGAGTACAACTCACAGAAGTCTCGAAGATACCACAACTACACGCCACTCTAAGTTTCTCTTGTTGATATCTACAGAGAGATCTGTCACACTGAAAAGCTTCCACCCCCTACCCCATTAAACACAAAAGGTAGAAAGTCAAACAGAATACTGCGAGTATCATAAGCTATATGAGCATTCTACCAATGACTGTTATGATATGAAAAATATCATAGAAAAACTGGTCAGAGAATGTCGACTAAAAAGATACCTCGTCGAGAGATCGGACGACCAAAGAAAAAAGAAAAGAGGTGATGAACCTGAAGACGGTGAGATCGACCCCCTCCCCCCTCCAAACTCCTGATAGATACATACACATGATAAATTGAGGATTTACAGGAGAAGGAGTTACTAAATCCTCACGTAAAAGACATTTTAATGAGGTATATCAAGTCGAAAAAGACAGCGAAACACTCGATCTGTCCACAATTTCATTCACAAAAAAAAACGCATAAGGAGTGACATTTGATCACGATGACCCTATAATATGTGTAAAATAATTACACTGATAGGATGTCAGAAGTAAATTACAAACTTTATTTGGACTTTAGATTTTTTTTTAAACAAAAATTAATTTAAAACAATCTAATAATATAGAATTTTTTTTGTGTCCATAATATCCTCCAATAAAAGAGGCCAAAAATTAATTCTTTGCCAATGTAAATTCCATTTAAGAATTTGTTACTCATCAATGAATTATAACATTGAGCTTTTTAATCATTAAAAAAAAGTTTATTTAAAAAACGAGTGACCAAAAGTATTCCTAAAAACAAAATAAAATCATAAAATCTGAAGGTAGATCACAACCACATCTCACAGTCCACAGCCCACATCCAAAAATAAAAAAATAAATTAACAAACCAACCCAAAAAAACGAAAACAAAGCCCCCTCTCCGTAGCCTCCAACTACCAACCACACTTGTCTCCGTCTCTTAAGATCTCCCAAATCCCCAACCTCTGGGTTCAAACGGAATCCCAATCCAAGAAGATTGTTCTCCATCTTGTTCTTTGTTCTAGTGAGGAAGAAGGATTGGAGGGTTGAAACCCAGGGTTTGAGGCGTTGCAGGCATCACGGCTGTTCAAAGAGTATATCGCCCCTTAACTCATGTCCGCTCTCTACGACGCAAGGGTTGCCTAACTGCCTCCAACCCTTCGCCGCACGGCGGACGCGGCGCTTTGCCTTCTGAAGGCGGCAGCCCTTCTGACCTCCTTTTCCTCGCCGGCGGTGGCCACAACAACCACAACATCCTCTCCTCCCTCTTCGTTTAGTGTCGTACTAGCTCTCCAATTAGTAATCTCTTCTTTCTTTCCGCAAAGCAAGAAAAAATAATAAAGATCTCCTATTTTCTATCGGTAATTGGGATTAGGGTTGTGATTTGGGGGTTTAGGGTAAGAGAAAGGGTAAAGATGTTGAGCATTAAGAGAGTTGCCACCGTGGTTTCGAATTTTCAGAAAGAGGAGGTTGGGGTGGCTGCTCCACCTTCTGAAGGATGTGGCCGGAATTGCCTCAAGAGCTGTTGCATTCAAGGTATCTTCTTTTTTTTTTTTAAAGAAAAAAGATTTAATTTTTACTTGCATGCATGATATTGTAGATGTATTTTAAGGCTTATTTGTGTGTCTTTTATTTTTGTGTTTAAATTCTGCTGTCTTTTTACTGGTTTACTTATTTGCATGATGTGTTGGATGGTGTATTTTGTGCGATATTTTTTTGACAGCGGCGAAGCTCCCTTTGTATGCTTTTAAAGAGGTTGAGAAGGTTGGTGGAAAGGACTTGCCACTATGCAAAGATCAATCTGTGGCTTTTTTGGACTCGCTCATTCTTGGGGAGGTAATTATGAAGTTTTGATGGTGGCGGATTTGATCAACAAGTTTAACATTTTCATCAGTTTTGTTGTTGTATGTATTGTTTTTCATGTTATGTGCTTAAGTTTTTATGCTTTGGTGTTGTAGTGGGAAGATCGGATGCAGAGAGGGCTTTTTCGCTATGATGTTACTGCCTGCGAAACTAAGGTCTGATTCCTCTGCCCTCTTTATTTGATGTTCTCTAGTTATCTTGATAAACTACTAGCTCTGCACTAGGCTTCATGTGTGGTTTTTTGGGGGTAATTCTGGTGCAGGTGATTCCGGGTGAGTATGGTTTTATTGCCCAGCTGAATGAAGGCCGCCACCTCAAGAAGCGACCTACTGAGTTCCAAGTTGATAAGGTCCTCCAACCTTTTGATGAGAGCAAATTCAACTTCACCAAAATTGGGCAGGAAGAGGTCCTGTTTCAATTCGAAGCAAGCAGTGATGGCGAAGTCCAATTCTTTCCCAATGCGCCAATTGATGTTGAGAACTCTCCTAGTGTTGTTGCCATCAATGTGAGTTTCTTAAATTTTGTGTTGAAATTTTTTACCTCAAGGGTTCATAGAATAAGTGGCTTATATGGGATAAAGCTTGATGTGTCTTAACAGGTCAGTCCTATAGAATACGGGCATGTTCTGCTAATTCCTCGCATTTTTGAGTGTTTTCCCCAAAGGATTGATCATGCCAGCTTTCTGCTTGCACTCCACATGGCAGTAGAAGCAGGAAATCCATACTTTCGATTAGGTTACAACAGCCTAGGTGCATTTGCGACTATTAACCATCTTCATTTCCAGGTACTGGTTTCCGAATCTGAATTGCTTCCGATCATATCCTTATTGGCCATGTTGATTATTAGCTTATTGCTCTGTTGTACAATGCTACCTCAGTAATAAAACTTATTTCAATTTTGTGATTGGCATGTTCAGGCTTATTATCTGGCTGTGCCTTTCCCCATTGAGAAGGCCCCTACTAAGAAAATTGCCAAACTAAATCGGGGTGTGAAGATTTCAAAATTGTTGAACTACCCCATCCGAGGCCTTGTGTTTGAGGGTGGTCATTTGCTCAAAGATTTAGCAAACACTGTGTCAGATGCATGCATCTGTCTTCAACACAATAACATACCTTACAATATTCTTATTTCTGATTGTGGTAGACAAGTCTTCCTCTTACCACAGGTAAATTGGCTTTGGAATTTATCTTAAGGTGTTTGAAAATTTAAATTGCACTCGTCAGTTCCATGAACAATATTTGTGACAACTTATTCAAAATGGATGAAACAGTGTTATGCTGAGAAACAAGCTCTTGGAGAAGTGAGTGCCGAGCTTCTCGACACTCAAGTCAACCCTGCTGTGTGGGAAATCAGTGGGCACATGGTGTTGAAGAGGAGGAAGGACTATGAAGAGGCATCTGAAGCCAATGCTTGGCGGCTTCTTGCTGAAGTCTCGCTCTCTGAAGAGAGGTTTCAAGAAGTCAGTTGTCTCATTTTTCAAGCCATGACATCCAGCGAGCTCGAGGTCAAATGCCAATGTGTGGAGGAAGCTGGCTCGAGTCCTTCCCCTGCAATGGTGGCTGGTTCACAAGAGTGTCTTGTTCTCCAGTAACAATGCTCTTGATGAACAAATCTAATATTGATTCTCCAGTATAATACTCCATAGTATGATGTATCAGTTCAAACCAGTACCATCTATGGTGGTGGTTAATAAAGGTTGGAAATATGTCCTGTGCTTTTAAAGGACCTGAAAAATAATGTGGTTTGTATTGGTTTGATGCTGTGTTTCCTTGCTTGGTTATATACTTGTTCTATGTAATGATGTGATGCAACTATGCAATAAGTGGTTGACCTGCCACTTCCTTTCTGTTATGTGAACTTATGTGCAAAATTACGGTTGGTATCTCTATTGTTTTTGGCTGAAACTGATTGCTTTAGGTGATTAGGAAGGTGGAAAACGTGGATATAGTGTGTAAAAACTAAAAAGGTGTTTCCCATTATAATAAAGGTGATTTCATGGATGAACCCCTCCCTCTCTCCCGGGTCTCTCTTTCCTTTTTAATTGTTATTTTTTATTTGGTTTAATTGTTTTGTTGGTATTTACAATTTTATCAAATTTATAATTAGGTTTTTATATTTTATTTTTTTATTGGGTTTTTATATTATTTTTAATTTTGTAATTAAGTTTTTTTAGGCTAAAAAATGTTAGAGTTAATTAAATATTTTTTTTTTGTAAATTGAAGGTATTCATAATTAAGAATTTAATTAGATTTTTGATCATATGTATTTTTAGAAAAATATTTTGTTAATTTTAACGTTTTTGACATGAAAAGGATTAAATTACATATTTAAAAAACAGTATTGGGATCTAATTAAAATATATATATATGGCGATTTAATTGTAAATTTGATAAAATTATAAGGATTAATCAAATAATTAATTTTTTTTTTTATTTTGATGTAGCATGGTCTATCCATTTTAGTTAGGAATTGTACGATCTTTTGTTAAAGTGACAAGGGCTGGATTGGTTAATATATCAAATTTGCATATTCAGCTCAAATTTTTACCCCAACAAAATGAGTTTTTATTCACTTAATCACTTCTTCTGGAACATTTATACTTGCCAAGCCCGTGATATTACAAGCTTTTATATGAAGCCATTCATGGCGTCAGTGCCATTGTATGCACTACATCCATCTCCATTTCAGCAACCAAGTTTCCGACAACTGCTTGGATTTCATAAACCACCACCTAAACATGGGTGACATTTAAGGGTTTATTTGTCCTAACACGCATATTTAAAATTTGATTGCAAGCAACGGGGGACCAATTGGAGAATAATTTTAGAAGATTTTTAGAGAACAAAATTTTGTTGGGGATGAAGTGTTTGATCTTAATACCTTGGAACCAATTTGGATATTTACTCTTGGTATTTATATGAAAATGGATTTATCTTTGATTATTTTTATATTTTGTTGAATTATAATTAGGACAATTATATTTGAAACTTATCTTTGATTATTTTTATATTTTGCTAAATTATAATTATATTTAAAATTTAAGTTTTTATAGTGGTATATGTGACATTTAGTTAAAATTTAGAATTAGGAAAACAGTAATAACAACCGATTTTGACATTTTTCGGTTAACGATCAATTTAACAACTGAAAAATTTAGCGATCAAGTTAGTTGCTACTGGAGATCAAAATTATAGGTAATGTATTAGCGATCGATTGTGCAATCGAAACATTCATCATAATTTATCGACTAATTTAGCAACGGATATCCATTTTGCAATCGATTTATTAAAGACCGATTTAGCGACAAATCTAGTTTGCCATTAGTTTGGTAGCTCTTACTTAAAAATTGGTCTCTAAAATCATTGGTTGATTATATCTTAGCGGTCAAGGTTTTAACAACTAATTAAATCAGTCACTTTTTCGATAGTAGGTGTTTATTTGAAAATTAGGTATCTCAATGTTTTCTAACAATTTTTTTGAAAAAAAAAGCTTGGTAAACAAACACATTAACACATTCTGCTACATACAAATCCAAATACTTAAATTCTTGTTTCATATTTTAAAAAGAATTAAATCATGAATCAACTGTCTTTGTTTGTGCGTTTCAACCGATTTCAAAACTAACCCACACATCAAAATCATATAGTTTTGAGCAAAATCAAGAAAAAAAGTATGACCTGGTTTTGTTTAACATGATTTAAAAAAATAATGATTAAACTTTTAAAATTTCATCATATGAAATTCACATATAGCTATTTAAAAAAAATGGTATTCTTCTTTGCGAAAATATTGACATATATAATGCTTCTTCAATTGGAAAATTATATATTTCATAAGGTGTATATTATTTTAATTTTGTAGGAGAGAATAGTGTATATTTTATAAATAAAAGCGATGAAAGCGTCATTAAACATTTTATAAAAAAAAGTGTCATTTACTCCAAAAAAATTTTGTCATCTAATATTTGTGAAAAATTTTAAAAAGAGAAAAGTTAGTTTGGACATGAAAAAGAAAAAAAAAAAACTTTATGCTATTTCTAGGAGGAAAAAGGTATATTTCTTGTAACAAAAGGATATGGTCGGTTGTACTAGTAATGTATAACTCTTTCTTTTTCTTCGTTTAAAGTATTTTGGTTTTTTAGAGACTTAAACTCTTTTCATGTGAATTACTATCCACTCCTCGTGAAAGAAGTGAATAAAGATGATAAGCATCACGCAAAAAGGCCATAAAATAAAAAGATTAATAAGCTATAAATTTGAAAAAGAACGCTACTGCATCTTTGAAGACTAATCAGCATTTACCCGCTTAATTAATCATAATGCCTTCATTAAAATGCCAAGCAGCATTTTCCAACCACAAGGGTTATATACTTATATCTACCATGTAAGAAAAATATGATCACCCCAATAAGCCATAATATTCTTATATTGATGTAAATCAAGTTGAGATCTTCTATATTTCTTCCGGTAATGTTAGGAAGACAAAAAAAAAAAAAAAAAACAGACAGAATTTACTTTATTTAATATTCATTAATTGTCGCAACCATTAGATTATTGAAGCATAAGTTTTTAATTTCTTTCCGCGTGAGAATATCTGCCTCTTAATGGACATATTATGTGGTGAGGCTTTGTACCGATGGCCTATTTGTTGGCCTCATATAGCCATATCCCCAGGTTCGATTCCCAGCTGTAGCTAGGTGTGATAGAACCTGAATTGTGTGAGTAAGTGTGGTGCGCGTGAATGGGTAATACCTAACATTGGGGACTGTTCAATCTATCGACAAAAAAAAAAATGAACATGTTATATTCCTTTTCATCTATATATATACCTTTTATAATTAAGCCATTTTGCAACTTAAATGTTCATGATGGACAAACACAATTTAGTAACATTAGTGACATTAATTTTGGGGCTAGCTTTGATCCAAATAGAAGGAAGTTCAATGGCAAACACATTGAACCAAAATGACATCACGAGTGTCTCATCATCACCATGGCTAAAGAAAGTTGTGAAAAGAAGGCATAGTTATTATGGTGGGTGTCGCATGAGACCATGGGTATGCAACAACAATGGAGAGTTTCCACCAAGAAGCAGGTGCTGTGGAAACCGTTGTGTGAATGTGGTTTCTGACAGGAACAATTGTGGGGCGTGTGGGATTAGGTGTGCCTTCAATCGGCAATGTTGTTTCGGTTTGTGTAGAGACATCAATTGGAGCATCCTTAATTGTGGCAAATGTGGACATAGATGTCCATATGGAGTGTTATGTGTATTTGGGATGTGTGGCTATGGGGATGCACCAAAACAAGAACCGCCACTAATATTGTCAGATTTGCATCAACCACCTCTTTCGATTAAACTGGTCTGACCGACCGGTCCGATCTAATTTTCAGAACATTGTTTACTACTGGAAAGGAGAAAATTTAAGTGCTTTTAATTTGCGTCTTTATTTCCTATTTTTATTTTTAATATTTATTAATTTTAGAATTTTATAAAAAAAATAAAAATAATAAAATTTTATTTTTTATTTTTATCTTTTTTCCTCGTAAAATTTTAAAGAGTAAAGTATCATTTTTATCCCCAATGTTAGGGTAAGTCTCATTTGTGTCCCTAACATTTAAATCGTCCTATTTGTATTCCTAACATTTATAAAAGTTATTCAATGTTATCCTACTATCAATTATACTAACAAATCAGATTATATTTTTCAATTATTCTCACTTGGATGAATTCATTCTCAATTAGGTCTCACTTGAATGTATTTGATTTTAATATTATACCCACTATTTGTATTTAGATTCAATTATGTCCATAGAAAAGTGAATTATGTAAATGTTGTAGGAATTAGATTCAACTTTTGATGAGCTATTTTTCGGAGTGGATCATCAATTCTATCCCAGACATTTATATTCTAACTTCAAGGAGAGATTTTTAAAATTCAAACTAAAGCGTTCATGATGTGTAACTAACGGCAAGATAACATTGAATCACTTTTACAAACGTTAGGGATATAAATAGGACGATTTAAACGTTAGGGACACAAATAGGATTTACCCCAAACGTTGAGGACAAAAACGATACTTTACTCAATTTTAAAAATAAAAAACATTGAGAAAAACACAGCTAAACGCACTATTAGTTCTTTTCATAACCAAATGGAATTTAGGAGAAAATCTTAGTTGATTATGAAAAAAACATTTGTAGATGGGAGTCAAATACATGAATAAACTATGGACTCAATTAGTGAATTATTTTCGTGTACTTAAAAAATGTATGATATGATTACAAAAGAGAAGATATGTAATCTATATATGCTATTTAGAAAGCGTGCATACATGTTTAGAAAAGGGGCATAATTCTTTGTCTTAATACTTAATAGTGTGTTTGGAAAGTATAAATGAAATAGGAAAAAATAATATTTTCTTAGAAGAATTGAGTTGAACTGAATTCTAGGCACAATTCTCATCTTTAGAAATGAATTGATGAATCACCACATGGTCAACAAGCAGAGGAATTAAGAAAAATTAGGCATTATTATGCTTGAAGGGGATTCCAATAACAATGATCATGATGAGTGGAACTAAGAATAATTTGATAATCATGGGAAAGAAAAAGAAAGAGTAGGAAGTTCGGGTTGGGGCTGAAAGTTGCTTTATATTGTTATGAGCTCAAATTTTTTTTTTCTTCATAGTGGCGATTCATAATGTATCTAAGGACAGTCAGATGAATATTAGTAAGAAGGAAGGTCACATGAATGATTTTCAATCTCATGGTGGTCACAAGAAGGAATCTGTATCAACCAGAATTCTCCCTACATAAAGAGGAGTTTCCAGCTCTCCCAAGTATGAAGACACATCCTAGTTCTCATTCTACTTTGTTGAATTCCCTCTAACTTGAGTGTCGAAGTGTCATTGCAGATACCACCTCTTTTGTTGGGGCTTGTCTTCAACCATCCTTGTCGCTTGGTTGCGGTCTCTATCAACCCTATTAATATGATACACACAATAATTAGTGTTGTTTGTGGGAACCGGCCTTTGATGAGTGATGGATTCAGATCTCAAACATTTCTAGAATCAGTCCAAAGATAATGAGGAACACATCCCCAACAAAACCATAGGGACCTTAATGGTGGGTGTGTATCGAGCATAGTGCATACTGAGGTAACCCCATGCTAGCAAGAAAACCAAAGTAGGAATACACTCTAATCTTCCAATCATAGGCCTTTCGGAGGAGCTGAAAGAAATAGTGCTTGTATCATCCAGGAGCTTAGGCATCGAGTACAAAATTTAGAAAGGGGGTTGCAGCGCAAGATTGCTACCAACCAGAACCAATTCACAAGTCTCACACAAGATTGGAACCTCGAAGGAGTTTACATTCTCAATCTCTAACACAACATACATGCCGATGCATAAGGTGTAACGTTGCTAATGATCGCCAAGATCGGTAACATAGTGAGAATGGTAGGTCACCAAGCTAAGTCCTCGAGCTTGGAACCATGAAGCAAGTGAGTGATTACTAGTAGAGAAAAGTAGATAGCCTAACCAGCCAGTTATCACGGGAGCTACTCCCTTTGATGCTAGAATCCTAACGGTTTATTTGTCAAAGAATTTTGACAAGCCCATGGTCATGCGATACAATGGCACAAAGGATCCTCAAGAGCATGTTATGAGATTTGAAGCCAGAAGGCTGCTGATGCTAGGGGTGCACATGGGACTAGGGGTGTCAATGGATCGGATCCGATCCGCATATCCGCGGTGTTTATCCGAATCCGATCCGAAAATTGCGGATATGGATCCGATCCGCAAGGCTTTCGGATCGGATCCGCACACTAATCGGATCGGATTGCGGATTTTGTGTTGGTATCCGCATATCCGATCCGCATATCCGCGTATCCGCAAAATTAAAGAAATAAATAAATAAATATTCTTTTTATGTTTTATTTCAATTAATAATTATCATATATGTTATATTATTTTAATTTATTATTTAAAAAAAGTATGTTTAATATTATTTTAAGAGTAAACATATTTAAAAGAATAAAAAAAATGAATTTTATTGATATTTTTTTAATAAAAATAAGCCTTTAAAAATATTTTTGTGTTTTGCGGATATATCCGATATCCGATCCGCACATTTGCAGATCGGATCCAACCTTAAAAATTGCGGATATTGGATCCGATCCGATCCGATGATTTTAATGCGGATCGGATCGAATTTTTAGCCATATCCGATCCGATCCGATCCGCGGACACCCCTACATGGGACGGATGAAGCCGGGTTTGATATGACCCAGACCCGATTCGAAATATACACCGAGTCTATTTATTAGACCCGAACCCAACCCTAAACCCAATGAAACCAACACACTTTCGGGTCACGATTGTATAGGGTGAAAACCGTAGGGGTGAGCACGGGTCGGTTTGGTTCGGGTTCAAGGTAAAATTAGAACCGAACCGATCAAAAAGTAATTGGTTTGGTTTGGTTCGGATTTGCGTTTTTTTGTGCTTGTACCCGAACCAAACCAAACCGATTAAGAGCGGATTGGTTCGGTTCGGGTAGCGGGTACCCGATGACTTTGAAATTCATTAAAAAAAAAATCAAATTGGCAAATTTTTATCTTAAAAATTCAAGAAATACAATAAACATGTAACATCAACAGAAATAATGCAAACGTATTAAATACCAAATACATTAAAAATTAAACTCATCAAAATCCAAACATATTAATAGTAAATAAACTTGTCTAATGAAATATAAAAGTGTAATAGAAATATTAGAAGATAAATACAAAAGTCTAGTGAATAATCTTTGAAAGAAGCTAAAACCAAAACACATTAAAATCAAAACATTAGTGAGATAGGATTAGGGTTATGAGTTAGAAAACACATAAAAAGTCATATATATTTTATTTAATTAATTATGATCGGGTATACGGGTTGGTTCGGGTTCCGCGCCCCCAAAACCGATACCTGAACCAATCATCAGCAAATGTCATTGGTTTGGTTCGGGTTGGACCCGATTACCCGTCGGTTCCAGAACCAATTTGATTGGTTTGGTTCGGGTTCGGGTGGGTAATCGGGTACCCGCTACCCGTGCTCACCCTTAGAAAACCGGATAAAAATCGGGCCGTTAACGTTACATTACGTTGATAACTTCTTGTAAGATAGTAGGTAAAAATATCCAAATTTCTAAGACTCTAACAATTATATGACATGGTAAAATTCACTTAGAAAAATATAACAAGAATCAACCATTCTTCAAAATTAAAACATAACCACAATCAATATTAATATTGTCTAATAACACCAAATATTTAAATCAATACAAATAACATAATATTATGCATTAGTCTAAAGTTTTATGCATTCTAAACATAAAATATTAACTTAAAGTCTTATAATGTCTAATAACACAAAATATTAAGGTTTACAATACTTAAATTCCACATAAAAATAGACATGATCCATCACTAATAATACAAAATATTAATTGTATATGACGACTGAGCCACCGGGCCGAGTTCGAGTGACCCGAACTATGGCCCGGATCCGACCCGAAATAATGATCGGGTCTATTTTTGAGACCCTTACCCGACTCTAAACCCGATGAAATCACACCAAATTAATCCCTAAAATATTTGGGCCGGGCCGGGCCATGAGCACCCCTAGCTGATGCAGTTCAATGTTGCGCATTCCCAGTCACTCTAATGATAAAAGGGTTTACCTCATTTACTCAAGGTTCAATTTCAACATTCATAGACATCTCGTGGAAGTGTTTAGTGCAGTTCATGACCAAAATTTTCAAAGCTAAACACCCAATCAACTTCTTAAGGGTCACACACTGAAGTAGTGATTTCACCAGGAAGTACCTAAATAGATTCAAAGATGAATTTCTTGAGATTGACGGTCTCAGATTCGGTAGCCAGTTTGAGTTTGATAAACATGCAAACCAATGAAGACTCCGAAAACACTTGACCACCAAGCCCATCTGAGAATATCTCTAGTGAATACATTAATGACGAAAAAGTTAGTCTGATAGTAGCTGCCAATAAGTAGCATGCCGCTAACCAATCGCCTCGCTAACATGGCAACTTTTCATCTCATAAGGAAAGCCAAAAGGAGCAAGCACCCAAATCTCTTCGACCACCCCAAACAGGCAAGTTCACGAACCACACACCATTAATGACCCCAATCACAGTAGTATATCAACGAATCACCAATAGAGTCATCCTTCCAAAACCTAGCCAACACAAGGTTAGGACGAAGGTAAACAAAAGCTTGTACTATGACTAGCACACGATTGCTTTGATATTAAAGATGCTTTGGAACAGGCCATAACAGAAGATAAACTCATTCGTAAAGTTCATACATGAGCCTAAGAGAAATGAGCGGGACAAATCGCCTGACAATAATGAAGGGCATAATCCTAGAGGCGTAAAGCACCCGACTCAGATCCCACCATCGTAGTAAATATGGTGATTGGAAGGATTTATTGAAAAAGGACTTAAAGGTCCTTTTAGTGACAACTTTAGAAGCTCGGATACCCTTGAAATCACCTTTAGTCCTCAAGATTGCATACACGACAACCAGGATAAAAATCTCTCGATGGTCATAACATCTAGAGTAGGAATCGAGCTCGTCAAACGCATCTTGTTAGATACGAGAGCTAATTCAAATATCCTATTTCGAGATGCTTTGGACACTTTAGGGGTTAAAAGATGCAACTCTCGTGAGTTACTAACTCCCATCAGGCTACCAATCTCCATTGGAACCGATAGTAAAAAAAAGTACTCTATAACCTATAACATCATCTTAGGAAAAAAAACCATTAATGATTTTTATGCAGTGGTCTTCGCGAGATACCTAACTATAAAGTATTGGACTGACGATAAGATGATTGAAATGGTACATGAAAACTTTGAGGCTACCTTGGCTTACAATGACACAAGCTTATCCTTGAGGGAGTCATGGAGCACTAATTTAAAAGAGGAATCCAATCCCTAATATCATGAATATGGACTTATAGACTCACATCCATTCGAGAACTTGTAGGGCCTTTAAATTAATGTAGCATACTCACTCTTGAGCCCCTAGGAGAAAAATCTCATATTGCTCCTCCATTATACCATGCCACAGATAGTTCTATCATCACAGAGCCTTTGAAGGTCATCATTGCTTAAAGGTAAACACAGGTTCTCCAGAAACAATAGGTTCCAGCCTTCTTCTTGCTATACCTATAATAGGGGCACCGCCACTACCATCAGCTTAAACATCTATGCCAACAAAACTCTATTCTACACTAAGGACACAATGAAACAATTTTTTTAACCTAATCTATCAACTAAGTTCACCAACTAAAAAGAGAAAAGAATAAACAAACCCATAGCTATAGCTCCAGGAGTAGAAACTAGGATAAGTGAAGTATCTTCGAAAGCCAAAAAGCAACCGCAATATGAGTAGAATGATAAAGGAAAAAGAAGGAAGCATACAAGGAAAGAATGATGGGCGAGGAAGGAGAATGACAACACAAAAGTGACACCAGCAAGTTACAGCAAGAACCATCACAAGATATAAAAGGAAGAAGAAATATGCAATAAAAAAGATAGATTTTTGAAGTTTATATACTTTTCCCCCAAAAGTGCGAGAAAGGATGAATTGACCAGGGAAAAAATGGTCATTTCCCATTGTTTGGGAATTAAAACCTCACTCAACTCAATTGATATCTCATCTCGAGAAGTGTGAGTAGCAGGCATCAGAAGGTCTAGAAGCATCCAACCGATCAAACGATCTTAAGGTATCAAGCTAAGTGAAGCTCTACTATCTACATGATGAGTTTTCAAAACGTAACGTCTCTTAACAGCACAACTCACCGGGTTTGGGGACATTGTTCTGGACCTAGGTGAAAGGCCCAAAATTCTTAATTCACATCAATCAAAGCATTCTCGTGATCTTTACGGACCATTCCAGACTCACTCTGTGCATACTCTGCTTTTTCACTACAGCGATCTTTCAACTTCAAATTTAAAAGATCATAACTACCTTGTAACAAACTTCAAATCAAAGAATTCATATCGAAATTCTCTTTATATAAAAGAGAGTTTTCAGCTCCCTATTAAGAGGATATACATAAACAAATGATAAAAATATGAGAAAATTCATTCCCATTTTTCGTTTTTCAATTTTTGAGATTATAAATATGAGAATATAATTAGAATTGATCCAATTTTCTTTGAGAATCTTGGAAGGAATTGAATCTTTTGTGAACTGAATTTCAAATAATATTTTTATACTAAAGCACCGAAAAGAATTTTGATTCTTAAAAAGAATCCCAAGGTTTCCCAACCCGTTGTAACCTGTAACAGGGTTGATGAAAGCATAGACATTGTGTGAGAAAGTGATGGAAACAATGGATGGTGGATCTTAGTTTTTTTGGTGTCTCACAATGGATCTTAGTTATATTTACATTAAATGGACCGTAAATATTATTGTGATTTTTTTGAACTGGAAATATTATTGTGATTTATTATTTCATAAATGATTGTACACAAATAACGGTTGTACGCAATTTTGTTTTTGTTCAGAGGTTGTACACATATGGTAGAAGAAGTAATGATGGAATGGTGGACGAATCACTAGATCATTTAGGAGCCCATTAAAAGTGGCCCAGACTCTTTATTATGAACAAAAACACACATGAACAAAATAAAAGAAGAGTTCCTTACCAAACAAAAAAATAGAAGAAGAGTTAGCCCAAATTTAGTCTAAATTAACAAAAAAATACCTTAGATTAATATAAACTACAGTCTACAAGTCTACAGTAATTAATTTATTAATCCACTTAAATAAGTTTGAGAGTTCCAATATTATTTTGTATATTTAATAATTTACTGGTCAAGTGCAAATCTTTAATTGAGCTTTGATCTACGATAACTTAGTTATTGATTTGTCGTTTTGTCGAGCTAGAAATAAAAAAAATTTATATTAATATAATAATTAGTTTATTAATCTATTTATACAAATAGTAAGAGTTTAAATATTATTTTGTATATATAATATGTAACCATTTTTTGTCTAATTGTAAATCTTTAAATAGAATTTTAATTTGTAATGAATTAAGGTGAAAATTCAGATGTAGTTTTAACTGATTAAGAGCAGCTATTAGGTGATTTAACTGATTTGACTAAATTTTTATTTAACGATTCTTAACTGTCAACTTCACATAAAGTCGACTGCACTTGAATTTTTACCATAAATTAATTATTGATTTGTGAAGTCTAGAAAGAAAAAAAAACTATTTTCACAAAAATGACAAATGAAACTTTAGGAAGTGGATCTTTTTTAATAACAAAAAAATTAGATAGTATTAATTGTGATCTCTTATTTTTTATTATTATTTTTTTCATATTTAATCTTGATTCACTTATAAAATTAATAGTAAAAAATTATATTTTATTTTTTTAAGTGTTAAAAAAATTGGAGAAGATCATCTCCGACCTTTGGTGCTCCAAGAGTAATAAGGAGCACCAAATCGGTCGCCCTCTGACGGCGCTGCCATTACCACCGTCAATGCCATCAAATTTGAATGCTCCTCTCTCTCTCTCCACTCTCCGACGCCGCCGCCACCCACACTTGAACCACTTCTTTTTTTACTTCTTTTCTTCATCACCACCACCTTCACGCTCCTCCGTCACCTCAACAACCCAAAACACCCAACTACACTTATCAACGGTTGATTTTCACGGCCTCGCTGGTTCCGTTTTGTCCAAGTGTTCCCTTTCAAATAATCATACCAAACCTTCCCTGAAAGACCTTCTTTTGGATGTCTCCACTGTCATCCCTGAAATTACCAGGAAGTTCTGGAAGCTTCCTCAGTTGGATCCTCAAAATGTGCTTCAATTATTGGTTGGTTATCAATCTGAGTGTGCCAGAGTTGGGGTTCATGTCGAAAAGGTTAGGTCTTTGTGGCAAATTTTCAAATTGTGTGGTGAGAGAAACATGGGTTTCAAGAATCTCTTGTGCTCTTATGAGGTCATGGCATCATTGCTTGTGCAGGTTGGGATGCTTAGAGAAGCTGATGGCTTGTTATTTGAATTGGAGGGTGAAGGAATTTCATTGGATAATCATGAGATTTTCAGTTATCTGATTGAAGGGTATGTTGACATGAAAGAATTAGAAAGGTCCGTTTTTGTGTATGATTTTATGAGGGGTCGCGGTATGATTCCTTTGCGGTTGTGTTACCATGTTCTTGTTGATCTTTTGGTGAGAATGAAGAGAACAAAGCTTGCATTCAGGGTTTCAGTTGATATGCTGGATTTCTGTGGCAAATTGAATTGTGCTGAGGTGAAAACGTTGGAGAATTTGGTGATACTACTTTGTGGCAATGGAAAGATTCTGGAAGCAAGGAACATTGTCAAGAAGGTGTTGCCTTTCAATCCTGAGGTTAGTAGCTTCGTTTTCGATGAGATTGCTTTTGCATACTGTGAGAAGAAGGACTTCAATGATTTGCTTAGTTTCTTTGTCAAAGTAAAGCGTGTCCCGAGTGTAGTGGCTGCCAATAGAGTTATAAATTCTTTGTGCAGCAGCTATAATGTAAAAATGGCAGGATTTTTTATGCAAGAACTTGAAAACATAGGCTTTAAACTTGATGAAGTAACATATGGGATATTAATTGGTTGGAGTTGTCGCGAAGGGAACATGAAAAACTCTATGAATTATTTGTCTCTTATGCTATCAGAAGGCTTGGTGCCGCGCATATATACTTATAATGCTCTTATAAGTGGGTTGTTTAAAGTAGGCCTGTTAGAGCATGCTCGTCACATTCTTGATGAGATGATGGATAGGGGGATGCCGCTTGATATTTCCACCTTCAGAGTACTTATAGCGGGGTATTGTAGGTCTAGACGGTTTGATCTAGTGAAAAGTTTGATTCATGAGATGGATAGTGGTGGTTTTATTGAACTTTCGTCAATGGAGAATCCACTTTCCAGGGCATTTACCGTTTTGGGATTTAACCCTTTGAACGTGAGGTTGAAACGAGACAATGACAGGAAACTTTCAAATACAGAGTTCTATGATGATGTTGGAAATGGACTTTACTTGGATACAGATGTTGATGAGTATGAGAACCACATTGCTCACATTCTTGAAGAATCCATGGTACCCAAATTTAGTTCATCTGTCAGGAAGGAGTGTAGCAATAATAACTTGAAAAGGGCATTGGTTTTGGTTGAAGAAATGCTTCGTTGGGGGCAAGAGCTGTTGCTGCCAGACTTTTCAATGTTAGTGAAACAACTTTGTTCATCTCGGTCACAAATCAAATCAGTGGTCAATATTCTGGACAACATTCCACGGTCTGCAAATAAACTTGACTCGGAAACTCTTAATTTGATTGTACAGGCATACATCAAGAAGGGCTTGCTATGCAAAGCAAAAGCTTTGTTGGATGAAATGTTTGAAAACAAAATTCACATCAAGAATGAGATATATACTGCCATATTATTAACTTTATGGAAGAAAGGAAATATGAAGGAGCTTAATTATTACTGGAACAATGCTTGTAGAAATCAATGGTCGCCAGGATTGGCAGAATTCAAACAACTTATTGTCTCTATTTGCCATCGGAAAATGCTTGGGAAAGCATTACAACTTCTTGAGATCATGCTGCTATCATACCCTTCACTAAGGTTAGATATATGTCATGTATTTTTAGAAGTGCTTTCTACCACAGGTCTTTCAAATGTTGCACTTCTAGTGTTAGAAGAGCTACCACATTGTTTCATGTTGGATCGTGCCAGATACAATAAACTTATCAGAGGCCTTTGCAATGAGGGGAAATTTTCTCTAGCCTTTACGCTGTTGGACGATATGCTAGATAGAAATTTGCATCCCTGTTTGGATGTTTCAGTCTTGTTAATCCCTCAATTGTGTAAAGCTGATAGACATGAAAAAGCTATTGCATTAAAAGATATCATTGTAAAAGAGCAGCCTTCCTTTTCTCATGATGTTCATTGTGCATTGATACACGGATTTTGTAAGATGGGAAACATTAGGAAAGCTGACACCTTGTTCCGGGATATGCTGTGCAACGGTCTAATTCCGGATGGTAAACTTTGTAACATCCTTATTCAGGGTCACTGCCAAGGTAAGGATTTGAGGAAAGTGGATGAGCTTCTTGGTGCTGCAATAAGAAAGAATTTGGAGCTGTCGCACTCAAGTTACAAACACTTGGTCCAATTGATGTGCATGAAGGGTAGAGTACAATTTGCTCTGAGCTTAAAGAACCTCGTTCTTGCTCAATGTCCACTTGATGACCTTATCATATATAACATTCTTGTTTTCCATCTTCTGTCTGCCGGAAACAGTTTCATTGTTGAGAAAATTCTAACCGAAATGGAAGAGAAGAAGATTATACTCGATGAAGTCAGTTATGATTTTCTTGTGTATGGTTTCTGGCACTGTAAAGATGTGTCTAGTGCTCTGCATTATCTTACTACCATGATTTCGAAGGGACTTAAACCAAGCAAGCGCAGCTTGAGAAAGGTAATAAGCAGCTTGTGTGACGCCGGGGAACTGCAGAAGGCCTTAGAATTGAGTCAAGACATGAGAGTAAGAGGCTGGACACATGATTCTGTCGTTCAAACAACTATTACAGAGAGCTTTCTTTCTTGTGGGAAGATACAAGAAGCCGAAACGTTTTTAGACAGGATGGAAGCGGAATCTCTGACTCCCGATAATATCAATTATGATTACCTTATCAAGTGTTTTTGCCAAAATGGAAGATTGAACAAGGCAGTTCATCTTTTGAACATAATGGTGAAGAAAAGTAACATTCCATCTTCCCTCAGTTATGATTCTATAATTCGTGGATTTTGTGCACGAAATGAACTGAATGATGCTTTGGATTTTTACTCTGAGATGTTGAATTGGAGTCTTGCACCAAGAATCGACACAATGGAGATGCTTGTTGACAGCTTCTGTCAAGATGGGAGGACAGAACAGGCAGAACAGTTACTATCAGCCATGATTCGAAGAGGCGAAACTCCGACCAGAGAAATGTATGGTGCTGTAATTAAGAGTTATCGCAACGAAAAGAATCTTGGGAAGGCATCATATCTCATGCAAGCTATGCAGGACAGTGGTTATGAGCCTGACTTTGAGACACATTGGTCTCTCATAAGCAACCTCAGCAATGTCAAAGCAAAGGACTCGGATAACAGTAGGGGATTTTTATCAAGGCTTCTTTCTAAGAGTGGTTTTCTTAAAAAGAAATGATTCTGAAGCTAGGCATGAATGCACATCTATTTTCGCGAAATTCTTGAAGGAGAGCAACAGATAACAATATGACAAGTGGTTAGTCAGCCTCTTTCTATTTTTGAATTGTACATCATATATGTAATTCTTTCTAAAATGTAAAATGATTTGTGTATTCACAAATCATGTAAGTGCTTGCAAAAACTAAAGAATTTGTTGTAAAAAATAATTGTACTGATGCAAAATATATTTATACAATGCTTCAATTAAAGAAAAATTCACCAATACTGCATAAGTTTCTCTCTGTTAGCAACTATTTTTCTTGTTGGTTTCTTGTTATTTTAGCTGTTCTCTTCAATTATTGTCTAGTTTCTAGTGCTCATAGCTTCTGGTTGGGATTTTTCATTTTATGAAGTTTGTAGTGTTGATCAACATGGAAGACTAGATTTTTGAAGTTAGCTTAAATAAAGGGTTCAAGGACTTGTCTTGAGACTCAAGTTTTTCAGGTTTATACATATGGTTGTTTTTGTTCATGATTATGATTTATGAAGGACTATATGATTATAGGATTTGTTGATTGATGAATGGTAATTGATTGCTAAGTGTGTTAATTGAACCTTGATTAATCTTTTGTTTAATAACCACTAAGATAAAGAGTAGGATTGAACTTAGGGATTGAAATTTGACTTCCTACATATTTAATAATGTGCCTATGATAGGAAGAACTTGAAAGGAGAAACTCTTGAACTGGTTACTCTCTTGAAATTTAAACATTTTTAGTTGCTTGTAACTAACCAAAACCTTCCCTCAAACAACAATGATGATTTCATTAGGGGTAACGGGCCTAAATCCACCGGGCTGGCCCGCGTAACCCGCAAAAAAAAAACGGACTAGGCTGAAAAATTGGGACCGCCAAATAGCAAAAGCCCGCCTAACCCGCATCGCTTAAACCGCGGACTTTGGCAGGGCGGGGCTGACTTCCCCGCCGGGCTTAGTATTTTTTTAGCAAGGGGTCTTTTTACAATTTTTTTTTTGTCAAAACCCAACTTCTCCCAACCCAACTTACAAGAGAATGAAGATGAAAATTGAGTGTTTTGGATTATATTTAATTTATTTTAGAGACAATATTTATAATTATGTTTTGGATTATGTTTATTTTGTTTTGGGAACAATATTTATAATTATGTTTTGGATGAAAATTTGGTTTATAATTATATTTATTAGATATTTATAATTACAAAGACTTTAATGTTTGTAAATATAAAAATTATAATTTGTTTATACTTTTAGAAATTATAATAGTTAAAAGTAAAAAATAGGAGAAATTTTTTTATACTTTTATATATATTATTTAATAGTTAAAAGTAAAAAAAAAATATATTTGGCCGGTTTAGCCCGCCAGCCCGCCGTTAGGCGGAACAGACTAGGATTATGGAACCGCCTCACTAGGCGGAATGGAGTGGACTTCTGGCGAGGCGGAGCAGGCTTTCTCGCTTGCCACCCCTAGATTTCATTTAACATCAAATGGACACTTTAAATAAATTGTTCATCTAATTATAAATCTCTAATTATAAATCATGGGCAGACGCAATTTATTACAAAAATCACAAGACCCTAAGTTCTATCTGACAAATGAATTCTAAATGTTTCTATTTACTCCAATGAAAATGATGTGCACTTAAACTTGTTATGCACTTTCTCAGCTTAGGTATCAATCATTTTATATACCTAGAAAAAGGTTCATTATTAACAATTCACAAGTCAAGTAGCAATCTACGAGGATCCTCCACAATATCCTTGATGTGGCGTAGAAAATAAACGGCTTCTCTTCCATCAATGATTCTATGATCATATGTTAGAGCAATGTACATCATTGGCCTTGGGACAATATTACCCCCAACCATCATTGGACGACTCATGATGGAATGCATACCCAAGATTGCTGACTGAAAAAAAAAATCATGAAAATTTTAGAGAGAGAGAGATGGTAAAGTAACAAAATCAATCATGAAAATTTGAGAGTAAAATGAAATATAAACCCTGAAAATTTATATTTCAGATAAATTAGTTTCTAAAAAAGGGTAAAAACTCAGGTGCAGTTGACTTCACGTGAAGTTGATAGTTGAGAGCCGTTAGATGAAAATTTAGTCAAATCACTCAAATTATCTAACGGCTCTCAACTATAAACTTCATGTGAAGTCGACTGCACCTGAGTTTCCACCCTAAAAAAAATATTAATAAAGTTTTTAAAAATAGCTTATGTAGACACATTATCTTCAAATTAGTTCTTTTGATTAGAGTAAAAGGTCTTAATTTAAACTAATTTATCTGCGTTTATTATTATGAAAAATTTTATCGATATTTTTTTTCTTTAAAAATTAATCTGTCCAAAATATAAATCTTTAGAGATTTATTTATCATTTTACTCAAAATTTTATATTACCAAAGTAACAAAATCACTTGCTCTTCAAATCTATGCATAGTGTAACACACAATCATTAGTTTTAAAACTTCTTTTAGTTGTAATTTTAAGTTGATTGTAATGATAGACTCAACCTATTAAATTAAAGTCATTCGATATGTGATTATAGAAGATATCTTTAATTTAATAATTAATTTATTCTAATAAAAATGGTTATTATTATTATTGAAATTGAAACCTGAGGAGGGTTAATAATAGGGGTACTCAAGAGGCTCCCATAAACACCACCATTGGATATTGTAAGTGTGCCTCCAACCATCTCATCAATTGATAAAGTTCCATTGTTTGCCTTCTTTCCAAAACAGCTAATTTGATTTTCTATCTCTGCTAACTCCATTTTCTCAGCATTGCGGATAACTGGCACAACAAGTCCCTGGGAAAGAAAAATGCTAGTAATGCATAATTAACTTTATACAATGTATGAACGTTTTTTTTTTTTCTTAAATAAACTACTAATTTTATCCATAAATATTTAAAACGCTGACAAATCTACCTATGAAAATTCGAAAATGATTTTGTATTTATGAAAGATGGGCTTCTGTTGACAAAAATACTCAAATTCTAAAAAAATTAATCAAAATTTTTAAACTATCTTTTTTAATCTAATTTACCTCATCTCGGATTTTTTACCATTCACCATCACCGAGATGAGAGTTGGATGAAAAAAAAAAATTTATGTTGAAAATTGAGATGATAGTAGCAAATAGTTGGGGATTTAGGAGTGGAATAATTTAGATTAAGAAAGCAATTTTAAAATTTTAGATAATTTTTTAAGTTTTAAATAATTTTATCAATATTTTAAGGTGGAAACTCAGGTTCAGTCGACTTCATGTGAAGTTGATAACTAAAGGCCGTTAGATGATTTGACTGATTTGACTAAATTTTCATCTAACGGCTCTCAACTATCAATTTCACGTAAAGTCAATTGCACCTGAGTTTTTACTATATTTTAAATATTTATGGATAGAAATAATATTTTTTTTTCTTATCAGTACCAGTAATTTTATCCTTCTACAAATTATAGAACCATTAAAGTTTCTCTACTTAATAAAAGTAACAGAAAAGGTTAATTAATAAAAACCTTTGCAGTAGCAACAGCTACACTGATATCTATATAATCTCTGTATACAATATCATCACCATCAATGACTGCATTTACAATTGGCTGATGTTGGAGTGCACTAATAGCAGCCTGTAATAGATATAAAACTTCTTGCATGGTCATGCATGTTTAATCTGTGTTTTAAATTAATTTAAATAACTCATTCTAATTTAAAATAAAATGAGTGGTGGTGGTTGCTCTTAAAATACACAAGAATTTTCAAAAGCAAATAGTCACTCTCAGTAATTTGATAAACATACTTTGATAAAACAAGACATAAGTCCCAATTTGACTCCATGCTTTTCAACAAAAACTTCCTTGTAATCAGAACGAAGCTTCATCAGATTAGTCCTAACATCAAGAGGGAAAAAAAAAAAACAGTGAGGGTAGGTACACTGTTATTCTTAACAAATAATGGATTAAAATAGTTTATTTGGTCCGTATTTTCCTTTGAATTTTAGTAAATTTTTATGGTTAATTAACCAAACTAACACCTAATTGATTTTTAGATTGAGGGCAAAATGAGACAAGATAAAGCAAATTAGAATTACAGATATGACAATTTATGTTTTTTTTGGAAACTCACGGACTTCACGTGAAGTTGATACTTGAGAGCCGTTAGATAATTTGACTGATTTGACTAAAATTTCATCTAACGGCTCTCAGATATCAACTTCATGTGAAGTTGACTTCACCTGAGTTTTCACTTTTATTTTTTTAATTTTGTGTTGTTTTATTCTATTTGGTGATAAATTAGAACAAATTATGAAATCCAATTTATTCTCATTTTTTTTATTCAAAAATTTTGAAACGAAAAATATAATAATAAAAAATATAATTATGAAAAATTAACAAAAATAATAAAAAAACAAAAAATAAGTTGTGTCTCTTGTTAGTATCTTCGTATCTTTCATGTCAGAATAGACACAAAATACACTAATTTAATGTCTCTAAACACATTATTTCTATTCATATCTTTTCTGTCAAATACAATTTTATATCTTTGTGTCTCTTGTCTCAGTGTCTTGTCTCTATAAACAAACACGCCTTAAAGTTGCACAAAAAAATAAATAAAACTCACATGTCAAGTTCATTGAAAGTTGTTAGCATTGCATATGTGTTTTGTGAATCCTTCAACCGTGTCATAACTCGCTTTCGAAGTCTTGTCATGGGAACCTTTAACCACGAAGGAGGACATCACTACAAATATCATGAAATATATAGATACTGAAACTTGAAATCTTGAATCACATTAATTAATTTGACTAAGAAGAATGTGCTTTTTATTTTTTTAATATTCTTTTAAAACAAACAATTTTCATTCTTTATCCAACTTCACTCTTATCATAATATTATCCTTGTGAAATGCTCTTGTATATATCTATCTTTTCTTCCATGAGACACTTACTAAAGAAGACTTTAACAACAAAGTAAAACTCCTTTTCATTTTCTTTTTTTTTTTAATTTAGACAACCCACGTCTTAACAATTTATTCTTTCTTTTTATTAGACGCATGAGTTTTTTTTTTGAGAATTTTTAACAAAAAATAATAAAAATATTTATGTGTGACGTAATTTGGATGATAATTATTTAATTTAGATATTTAATTCTTACATAATTACCAAAATGATATTCCAATCAAATAGTTATTATTTTTTTACAATATTATTTTGTTGACTGTATGAGTAATAAACAATTACAATTAAATGATTATCATCCATATAAGTCGGATAAAGGCCAAATCATAAAACCAACTTCACACATAAACATTTTCCGTCACTTTTTACTAGAAATTTTTATGGAAAAACTCATACATCTAATAAAAAAATAAAAAATAAATTATTATTTTTTAATCGTTAAGATATAAATTGTTTAAATTTAAAAAAAAAAAGAACTAAAAAAGATTTTACTCTTAATAATAAGAATAATGATCACTTACTCGTCTTTCTCCTTTTTTGGGTGGAGGTTGTGGAGCAGTGGTAATTGAAGTCTCAATTCTTTTAGGTGTAGCCTCAACATTAGGTGCTTTTTTCTTCTCAATGATCTTTTGGCTTGGTTGAGGAGAATCTTCCTCAGATTCACTCTCAGATGAAGATGAAGACGACGATGACGATGACGACAACGAATCCTGCTCTATCACTTCAGCAGAAGTTGAAATAATAGCTACCTTATGACCTGGTTTAACTGTATCACCTTCGTTGACTACAAGCTATAATTAATAAATCTTTATTAGGAAAATCACTCGAGTCCATTGTAAATCAATGAGAATACTTGTTCAGCAATAAAACTTGATGCCTTGTTACATATGAAATATTACGATTTTAATAAAAATAAATTTTAAAAGTACATTCTGTCTGATAAACTGAACCAAATGTTTAATTAATTTATTTATAACCTACCATATACGTTTGGTTCATAAAATATATTTTTTTAAGAGGAAGTATAGAGAGTTAATGGAGTATTTATACAATGTGTACAATGGGAATATAGGGATGTTCGATTCAGTAGGATATTAGATGTTTATTATTCCTGATACCCGGATGGTTATTCTGGATAGTATGGGTGTATTGTGTTTGAGAAGTTAATAATATTTTACTTTGCATGTTTATTTTTTAACTTATATTGAACCAAATAAATAACTCATTGTACACATGGTAGCGGAATTCTTTTTTAAAATGTCATTTTATCATTTGCATATTTAAAATTTATTTTATTAAAATCATAACTTTTTGCGATACCAAATGATTATTTACTCTTAAAACTTCAAATTAATTAGTACCTTTAGAATTATGCCTGTTGTTGGACTAGGAACATCAATTGTAACCTGATACAAAAGTAAAAAATGAATTTAAATTACTACCATATCTATTAAGGAAGGAAAAGTATTAATCAACTTGTTAAATAATAATAATTTTGAATCATACCTTATCTGTTTCTATTTGAGCTATTGGTTCATCAACACTAACACTATCACCTGGATCTGCTCTTATGAAACAAAACAAAACATTTGTTAATGGCTAATGTTTACTAAAACAACAACAATATAATTCAAATTAAAGTTCAAACAAAATAGAATTTGTTAGTTACTTAACATACTCTTTAAGAACTTGGCTAAAGTTCCATCAGAAATAGATTCTGCCAATGGAGGGACCAAAACATCAACCACATCTTCTTCTTCAAAAGGGAAACCAATAATTTTAAAAGATGTTATTAGTGACATAATTTATTCAAAATATAAAAACAAACCTATGAAATGTTTGTACAAGTCACAACAAAACTAAGATAATAAATTGCCTAATTAACAAAACAGTTACATTATGGATAAAAAAAAACTCCCTTGGATCATTAGAGAGATTTCATGTATTTTTTTTTCACCAAAAATAGGAGACTCAAACCCGTAACTTCTTAATTGAGTATGAAAAAACTATATCATTTGAGCTATTATTACTCATTGGCGAGAGATTTCATGTATATCATTAAGAAAGAAGTAGAGAAGAATCTTATATTATGTTTCTTGCCTTGGTGGACAATAATAATAATAATAGAACCATAGAAGTACCTTTAACTCTTGTCATTATTGTCATGTGAAAATATTTTATTTTTATTTGTAATAAAAACTCAAGTTGAATTGGGGAGAGAGAGAGAGAGGATTAAATCTCAAATAATAATGAGAGGCATATCAATATCTCACCACTGTTTGTAGAAAATTGTTTCGTTATTGTTTGCATTCTTGGCTCATGATGTGAAATCTCTCTACATTTCAATAAAGTAACATGAATTAAGAACAATAAGAAAACAATGTGAAAAGTGCGAAAATATTTGATAACAAAAATTAATTAATAAAAAATAATGCTATACATGTAAATTTTTTTGTTAATTAAGTCAATTAAATTAGTTTAATATAACAAAAATCAGTTATGATTATTATTATTTAAAGTTTTATTATTTAATTTGATTAGAATTGGTTCATAAAAAGTTTTGAATGTATAATATTACTCTAATAAAAAATAGTCAAAATTTGTTTTATTTAATATTTATTAATTTAACAATTAATGAATGTTAAATAAAATAAAATTTGACTAAATAAATAATTTTTCATTCTTTTTTCTCATTATTTAATGCTTTAGAACAAGTAAACTGAATATGCTATAAAATTAATTACACATTTTCTGGTAGTTATATCAGGGAAGAGACAATAAAAAAAAAGTAAGAAATTTCGTTAGGGAGCCAACAGAGTATTTATATAATGTGTACAATAGGCTATTTATTTGGCTCAATATGAGTTAAAAAATGAATATTCAGGATAAAATACTACTAATTTTTCAAACACAATACACTCATACTATCTAGAATAACCATCCGAGTACCAGGGTAATAAACATCTGATATCCTACTAAACCGAACATCCCTAAATCCCATGTACAATAGATTATTTGTCATATTATTTTATAGAGACAAAAAAAGTTGTTCATTAGTGCTTTCTACTTTGATTAAAAATATAAAAAAAAATAACAAAAGCTTAAGCAAGTCTATTTAATTTACTCATATTATCTTTTAGGTAGAAATTCAGATACAGAATAATAATATGAAAAAATACATATTAAATACTTTTATATCATGGAACTTATTGCAGGTGTCATGCATATTAAATCTTTTAATTCTATTCTATACATTTTTACTCTGTATCAGAATAATCTCCTTTATTTTACAGAGACATGCATGTGACTAATACAAACTCTTACTAGCTACTGACCTTAAAGTCTTTATATTAAGCCAACAACACCCTACAATAATAGAAAGAAAATTTATAACTAGTTGATTGATATTTAAGAAATAAGTTATGTTAATCAATTTCTAATAACCTATGCCAAAACATACCAAGTGAACTTCTATGGTAAAAATTCTGAACACTTCCACATCCACCAGAATGCAGTGCCATCTGTTAAACATAAATACAAGTTGGTAAAACTTCATGTTCGCCAAAAAATAATAGGGGTGGAGCTAGGTTAAATTTTAGAGAGGGGCTAAATATTAATTTTACAATAAAAAAAAGAGTAAAACAAAATTTTTAAGAATACTAAACTATAAATTATATATAATTTATAAAAAAAATTTTGAAGTTTGGGAGGTGATTGTCCTCCTTTTGTTGCATGAGGCTCTGTCCCTAACCTAAAGTGTGTAATATAAATAGTTTAACAGGTAAATAATCAAATTTGTTTTTGAAAAATTATTCGTTTTTTAAATTAATCTCTAAAAGATTTTTTTAATTAAATTTGTTCTTTAAAAATTTTAAATTAATCGTAGTCTTTCTGTTATTTTTTTTTTGTTGACAGTGTCAAAATTTATTAATGTAGTACGTTAAATGATACTACAACACACACATAGAAATTTTAATTGATTATTAGTATGATAAGTTTATGAAATTAGATCAAATTAAAATAATATTGAGGAAAGAACTTTAAGCATTGAAATTCCTCAATTTAGGATTAATTTGATCTGATTTCATAAACTTATCATATTAACTACCAATTATGATTACTAGATGTGTGTTATGGTGTCATTTAACGTGTCACATCAATAAATTTTGACGTCACCCAACAGACGAAAAGACTAAAATGATTAAGTTAAAATTTTTAAAGGACGACAAATTTTATTAGGACTAATTTAGAGAATGAGTAATTTTTCAGGAACTAATCCGACTGTTTAGTCATAGTTTAACTTAATAATATTATATACAATGGCTAATTTTATGATTTGAACCAATTTTAAAATCGCAAAAAACAAAAAACTGAATCGTTATTATAACGCTCGCTTTCTCAACAAGAACCTAACAATAGATATACATATTGTGCATCTGTACTATTAAATCATATATGTGAAGAAGAATTTTGTACCTTAATGGAAGAAATTCTCCTAAGTGAAGAACCATATCGAAATTTCTTCTGCACGCATCGACCTAATAAAAACTGAAAAATAAGCAAATGTGAAATTGTAAGTTTCACATGAAACTCGAAGATATAAATTGATATAGATATATTCAACATAATTGATTGATCTCTCACCATTTGAAATGATCTTCGCCTAACAACATCAAACATCATTGATTACGTCGATGCTATTCTCTTAACCAGATTAATACTCATTATATACCTCTGTGAACTAAAAAATTAATGTTTTGAGAAAACAAACGATGTTCCAAATATTCCAAATGCCTTGTGGATTGAAGGAAAGAATGAAACCTACGCTTTAGCGGCGATCCGCGAGGAAACAATGCAATATTAGTAATGCACAACAAATTGCTTCAAACCTTCATTTTTGTTTTATAAATTTATTATTTTATTTCATTTTTCTTCTCTTTCTTTTACTTTTTATTTTGCATTGAAAAGTCAAATAACACGTGTTTTGACACTGAGTTAATATTAAGTTGATCCATACTTTCCCTTTAAATTCGACCTCCAAATTTTAATTTATTTAATTTACTCTCTAAAATTAACATTTATGACTTATTTTAATTTTTTAAATATTTTTTATTAAAAACGTGTTGTGCTATATTATCTTAGATTGTCAGTATTATATATCAAAATATGATTTGGTTATGTATAATGAGATCATGAAATGCCGATTAATAACACATGATAGTTCAACGCAAACAATAATATTACATACATTATAAAAAAAACGATGAGTATTGTTGGACTGTCAGATTTAACATCGTATATTAACGTTGAATTTATTTACGATTTTGACATTACAAAAAAAAGTTGAATACTGTTAAATTTATCGTCGGATTATGCAATAAATTCGTCAACCTAAAAAATTACCGTCGAATTTTATTTTTCGACAGTAAATTCGCAGGTAATATTTAGAAGAAAAACAGAAATTTTGGCGCGATCATTATCATCATATTTATTGGCAACTAAATCCGGCGATAACATTGATTAGTGAAACATTGCGTTTTGGCCCCACACAAAACGTTACCGGCAAATTTATCTGCTGGTAAATCCGACAGTCATAGTGCCTAATATATACGAAGTGTGAACCGTCTTCTTCTTCGTTTCGAATTTCTCTCACTTTTTCTCTCTAACTCGCCTCCTTCTCTCTCATCTCTTCACCGCCTCCTCCTCCCTTCTCTGTCTCCTCTTCCTCCGCCACCAGCCGCACTCATCACCACCATCATTCTCACGCGTCACTATCATCATTGAACCTCATCTTTACCTCCATCGTGAACCACCTCTTTTTCTAGACCTCCTCCTTCGCTCTTTCCAACAAGACACACTCTGGCGACCTCACCTCGTTGCCACCATCTGCGGTGTCACTACCGCAACCTCCATCTCTCCCCTAATATCTTGCTATGTGCTTCGTTTCAGGTTTTGTCAATTTTTTTACTAATCTTCTTGTTTTAAATTCATTAGGGTTTAATTAGATTTCAAATCTTCGTTAATAATTTAATTTAGTTAAACTTCTTTTGCTATTAGGTTGATTTAGAGTAAAAGTAAAGTTTTTTTTTTTATTAGGATTTCTCTTGATTCATAGGTAATTAAGCATGCAGTTGTGATTCTTAAATTTGTAATTTGAATTTGTTTGAATTTACTGACTAATATTCTACTTAACACTGCAATATAATGCTGAATTTTGTGTAATTGATGCTGAATTTAGTGACTTAATATTGAAAGAATGGTTGTTAGATAAACTACTTTTGCTGTTAGGTTGATTTAGAGTAAAATTAGAATTTTCTTATTAGGATTTCTCTTGATTCATAAGTAATTAAGCATGATATTATGATTCTTGGATATGTAATTTGAATTTGATTGAATTCATTGACTAGTATTTTGCTAAACACTGCAATATAATGCTGAATTTTGTGTAATTGATGCTGAATTTAGTGACTTGATGTTGAAAGAATGGTTGTTAGATAAATTACTTTTTGCTGTTAGGTTGATTTAGAGTAAAATTAGAATTTTCTTTTTATAATTTCTCTTGGTTCATATGTAATTAAGCATGTTATTGTGATTCTTGAATTTGTAATTTGAATTTGTTTGAATTCATTAACTGGTATTCTACTGAACACTACAATATAATGCTGAATTTTGTGTAATTGATGCTGAATTTTGTGATTTGATGTTGAAAAAATGTTTGTTAGATAAACTATTTTTTGCTGTTAGGTTGATTTATAATAAAATTAGATTTTTCTTAAGATTTATCTTGGTTCATAGATAATTAAGCATACTATTGTGGTTCTTCAGTTTGTAATTTGAATTCATTTACTGATATTTTGCTAAACACTGCAATATAATGCTGAGTTTTTTGTTGCTTTATTTTTCTGAATTTCTGTTCATTGGTATGTTATTTGCAGATATAACAATGGATAGAGGTCTAGCGAATTAGGCTGTTGGTCATGGTCGTAGTCGTGGTCGTGGGGTAAAGGGAGGGTTTCTTCTGGTACCCCCAAAAATTCGGTATGGTCTCCCTTTATTCCGACTACTCCGGTGACGTCACAGATTGCGGGTTTAGTGGACAAACTGTTCATCATGGTCCCGAATCCTAACTACATGCCTCCGTCCATGGCGACGACGCCGCCTCCTACCGCTCAGCAGCCCGCTGCCACGGTGACGTCGCCTCTAGCGATGGAAGCCGCGACCCCAGGGTCCTCTCACGGAAGTGAGGCAGCTGATGCCCCTCCAGTACCTCCCATCATACGGTTGACCATATGGCCTAATGGCAATACGAGGTAAGTATCACTTTGAGTCTTATATATTTTCTGATTATTATTTTTGCTAAAAGTGCCTAAAATTAATTCTAGTTTAGTGGATTTAGATTTGATTACATGAAAGTGTTTCTTGTTTTCTGATCATTGTTATTGCTGAAAGTGTCTAGTTATTAATTCTGGTTTAGTGAATTTAGGTTTGATTGATTATTGAAAGTGTTTTCTATTTCCAGATTATTGTTATTGCTGAAAGTGTCTAGTTATTGATTCTTATTTACTGGATTTAGGTTTGATTGCCTGAAAGTATTTCTTGTTTCTTGATCACTGTTATTGTTGAAAGTGTCTAGTTATTAATTCTAGTTTAATGAATTTAGGTTTGATTGATTATTGAAAATGTTTCCTATTTTCTGATCATTGTTATTGCTGAAAGTGTCTGGTTATTGATTCTTATTTAGTGGATTTAGGTTTGATTGCCTGAAAGTGTTTCCTGTTTTCTGATTATTGTTATTGCTGAAAGTATCTAGTTATTGATTTTAGTTTAGTGGACTTAAGTTTGATTGCCTGAAAGTGTTTCCTATTTTTTTTATCGTTGTTATTGCTGGAAGTGTTTGATTATTTATTCTTGTTTAGTGGATTTAAGTTTGATTGATTGAAAGTGTTTCCTGTTTCACTACAAAAAAAATGTTGGTTACCATAAAATTTACCATCGGATTAATCAAATAAATCTATCACTAAGTACGTTACCGTCAAATTTACTATCGAACTGTAGTTGACGGTATAAACGGCGCTGGAAACCTTTTACCGGCGAATTTTTTGCCTCTGATACTAATTATCGGTGAAATTTTCGTCGGTGTTTTCAATGGATTGTGGAGTCTAGGTTGATGGTTGCCCTCGGATTAATCTAACGGTAACTTTGGCGTCATTTCGCTTGAAATAACCAAAACTTACCGTCAGATGATTTCGACGGTACATCCGCCAGTAAAACTTTCACTTTTATTTTTATTTTGGCATTGTTTAGCCTCAACTAACAGTTAAATGAAATTAAAACTCTTGTTAACAAAATTATTATCAGAAATATAAAATTAGCAGAAATCAACAATTATTTTAGTAAAAACTAATGGTATGAATACAATAAAATGTCACATAAGTACACCCTAAACAAACAAAAATGCACATTACACTAACCATACTACAAACCCTGATAATCGTCGGCGACAGCGGAGTAGGTGCTGTCGTCGGTGCCGCACCAGCAATGTCATCGGGGTAACTAGTAGCACCGCTGGAAGGAGCAGTGCCACTGTCTCCAGCGCACATCTGCTGGCTGTACTCCTTTATCTGCTGTCGTAGCCGCTGGAGCTGCTCTAGTTTCTCCGTCAAGTCTGAGCTGGCGGCAACGCGTGCAAGAATCTCTCAATACCTGTGCTCAAACTGTTCCTGCAGCTGGTGAAGCTCCTGTGTTAGCTTATGCACCTCCTCCCTCAGGTCGATAACTTCCTAGGGATCAGCAGAGTTGGTGGCAGAGGCAGAGGAAGCCGCCAACGTCGGAGGTGCGGAGGCCACTGATGAAGAATGAGCCCAACCCGAAGCGGCGATTCTTGTAGGGTACAAAGGCGGTCTCGCACCAAATCCTGTCGGGATCCACGAATGAGGTCTTGGAGCCGGCTTCATCGGCTCCAGCAAGCGGCTGAGATTGCTAGGTCACGGCCTCCAACCTCTACTGATACTCCTCCTACGTCACACATGTTAGTTGTGATTAGGATAATAGTTAAATAATTGATTTTAAACCAAATGAAGCTGAACTTTAGGATGAATTTAAACTCTCAGAATAGGCCGTCGACCGCTCGTCAGTAAATCTCTCCTTGTTTGCCTTCAAAGTATAGGTATACTTCAAGGTCTCTGACAATATCGTCTCACGATCCAATGACTTAGATTACAAATTAATATATCAACCAAACAATAAAATAAATGAACAAATTAAACAATGACAGACAAATATATATAAAGCAAGAAATCTCTATTCTAATTTCGAAAACTTAATTTTAATTTTTTTCGATTTAAATGAAGATCTTATAAAAATTTCGACAGAGTCTCCCTGAAAGTCAAATTTAGCCACCTTTAAAACATTCCATCCAAACCAAATTAACATCATTATTTTCACAGTCAAGCATTTTCAAAACAATCTCAGCAGCAGGAATCAACAAAAAGTTAAATAATCTAATATTTTTCAGTAATCTCAAAGCCTAATCTAACTTATTCTAACCTATCCTAACCACCTAAATTCCCCTAAAACTGAAAATTAGTTACCCTAAACTCTACTAACTAAATTGGGTAACTTGATAATGAAAAAGGAAATTAAAAAACATAAACTCTACTAACTAATTCAAGTAACTACTATAACATAAAATAACGCCAAAATTCTTATCAATCTCATCTTCGTCTTCATGAAGGTCGTTGAACCACCTGTATACCTCGACAACCTGGGCGAAGCCCTGTTGGTGATGTTTGTCAGACGTCGATGCTTGAACCCCTCATTATCTCTAAAATGAGCCTCCAGGTCACGCTTGATATATAGATAGATCCACGAGATCAGGTGGTCTTTCCCCTGACAAACATCGCTCATCATCTGCTGAAAACGTTTGGCTGTCCGGTGGTCATAGATCTTCCGGATCATGAGGTTATGCTCCGGATCCCATATGAATTTTAACTGTACAAAGTGATTCACCAACATTAGTTAGTTGGAATAAAATACAGTTCAAATACAGTAAATCAATTCTAACCAAATTAGGTTCTTACCGTCCACTTCTAAAATCAGCGCTCTCTGGTCTCAGTTGGGATCTGCATTTAGGTCGGCCATGGATAGTCTTACATAGACTTAATGACCTCAGATATCTCCTGTGTGCAAGCATTGGGGTTTGGTACAAACCTGTCTCAGAACAAACCGCACAGTAACAATCACACAAGATAAACAAACTTAACATAAACAAACTAAAGATAAACAAACTTAATATTATAAAATTAAACTCACGACCGCATGTCATCGGGCCAAATTCTTAGCCGGATGACGGGCGATGGTGGAAGAACATCCTGCTCGGGGGCATTAGAGGTATCACCCACCGTAGGCTCTATCAACGGGGTCACTGCATCTGCAGGGGGCGTAACAAAAGGAGGCACCTAGTATGGATTTGAGAGCATGATAAATTGCTTGTCCGATGGACCCGCCTATGACGTCAAAGGAGTCGACGGGGTAGTCAGGGTAGAGGAAGATGACTGGACAGCCCTGGAAGATTCGGTGGCAGCCCACCCTCTACCACGACCATGTGTCCCACTCGACCTACCTGTGCTACCTGTGGTCATATCTGTATAGTGAATATATTAATAACATATTAATAATATAATAAACACCAATAAATAATAACATAAGAAGAAAATCAAGAAATAACAAATAATTCGAAAAGTGATTTAGTTTAATAAATCAAAAAAATAAAAGAAAATTACATAGTATTTTAGTTTTAAAATAATTAAATTAGACTTTCAAACCATTCTAACTTTATTCTAACAAGGCAATCTAACTTTGTTAATAATTTTTCAAAACCCTCTAACTTTCAAAGCTTTCTAAAAATTAAAAAAAAAAATTATCCTAGGCAAACTCAAAAAAGTATAAAATAACAGGATGAAACATCACTAGCAATGCATACGGCAAAATGTTGTAATTAACCAGCAGTTCCAACAGCAATATGAATAAGCAAAATAAGTATTAAAATAGTAATTTTCTAATTAAACATTGTTCAAACAAATTTAGCAACAATTCTTCAGCTAAATTAAAAGTAAAATGCAGAATTAATGATTTAGACCAATTCAAATAATCCCAGCAATAAGAATCGGCAATATCAGATAATAATTCCAAACACATTGAACAGATATCAGAACCTATCGATCAATCTAACTAAATTATCCTAACCTAACCACCTAAAAACAATTTACAGCAGAAATTAATCTACCAAAAATCAATGAAAATTAATTCAATGAAAATCCCAAACCATCTAAATCAATTAAAATATAAATCAATCTAATTAAACTAATTAGAAGAGAGAATAGAGAAAATTTTGAACAAAAATCGGCAATTCGAGTAGCGACGGCAAGACAGCAACAACGTGAACAAAGGACAGAGAAGGGGACATTTCGAGCAGCAGCAGCGGTCTTTCCAGTGACGGCAGGGCAAGGCAGCAGCGAAGGTTGGAGTAGCGGGAGTAGAGGGCTGGAGAGAGACTGAGGAGTGAGAGGTTAGAGAGAGAGAGAGAGAGAGAAAGAGGAAGGTGAGAGAGTAGAGAGTAGAGAGAGAAACGAATTTTGAAATGAAGGGGAAGAAGGTTCGCGGTTCGAATTTAGGGAACGATTATCATCGGATTTATTGGTGGATTAATCTGACGGTAACATTGTGCGTGTAATTAAAACGCAACGTTTCACTAAACAAGGTTCAGCGTCGGATTTACTCGCCGGTAAATTCGACGATAGCTAACGCGCCAAAATTTATTTTTTTTCCCTCCAATTGTTACTGTTGGAACATCAACTCTGACGATAATATTTTAGGGTGACGAATTCATTGTCAATTCTAATAGTAAATTTGACGGAAAATTTTCCACTAACATCTGACGCTAAAACTGACAGTAAATTCAATAATTTTCAGTGTTTGTCTTGTAGTAATTTTTATGCGTTTTTTTGTAAGTATAATTATACAAATGAGATATAAAATATTTAAAGTTTGATAATTTTATGCCAACTGATTTTTTTTTTATTTTTCTTTGTGAATGATTGAAATATTTTATAAAAAATGAAAAGAGATTTAGTAATTGAATTTTATGTTTAACTTTTTGCATGCACATTTAAACAGTTATCCGAAAGTTTTCACTAAATTTAGATCAAATGCACCAATTATTTGTCATTTATAAAAAAAATAATTTTTTTTCAATAAATAAACTTTTAGATGCAATTTTAAATTTTTTTCTTAATTGTTCTTTCTAGTATTTATTGGCGTCACCTAGTTAAAGCAAATGTCCACCCGTATTTATTGGCTTCACCATAGATTAAATCCATAATGCAATTGTATAGAAGCATTAAAGCCTCAACCGTTACATTGTCTTTTACCTGTCCTTTTTTCCTAATTTCCCTTTTGATTATTATATACCTGAAGTGTTCTTTTCTTTAATTTCTACTTGCTGCTCCGATCCTCAATTCTAACTTCGAGAATCATTTATGATTTTCACGTTATGTTTGGGTGGGTAACAAAGATGGCACCTAGTGAAACTGGAATTTCATATTAATAACTAGTCACTAGTCTATTAATAGGTATTAATGTATTAAGCGTAGACCAATCATTATCTAAAGTATTTACTCAATTTTTTTATTATTTTAAAAATTTTTAAAAATTATATTTGTGAGACAAGTTGGTCATTGTGAGACAAGTGTCAATTAAAAATATTTACTCCTTATGTTTTTCGCCCTATTAGTGTCAATTATACGCTATTTAGTACCTAGTGGGAGTCTAATATTATACGGTGAAAACTGAGATGCAGTCGACTTAGGTAAAATTGATAGCTGAGAACCGTTAGATAAAAATTTAGTCAAATCAGTCAAATCATCTAACGACTCACAGTTATCAACTTCACGTAAAGTCGACTACACCTTAGTTTCCACTTTTTATATTATATTGATCCTCTAAGAAATTATAGAACATGAAGAAAAGCATTCTGAAAAGAGGAATGGAAATTCTAAAGGTGAAGTCGCCGGTGGGACAGAAATCCCATGCAGAAACAGATCAAAAGGCAAGTATATATGAAGAACGTGAATTCTCCTTCTTTTGTATAATACAGTTATGTTTTGTGGGGCCTTCAGACAATGAACCGTTGGGAGTGTCTCTCTTCATCAAATGAAAGTCGTTGAACGCATTTATTCATGCCAACGCGTTTCTTCGTTATTTGTTTAAAACCATGCTCATCATTCACATTCCAATCTTATTCAAAATTCCACTAATTCACTTTGACTAACTAATATTTTACAAAAGTTACACAAATATTTTTATACAAATATTTTTAGAATATACACTCAAATTAGTATCTTAGGAATTTTAAATGGGTGCAATTTGATATCTTTTAAAAATTGTTTATTATTTCGCCTTTAGAAAAGAGAGAAACTAACAAATAAGTAATTTCTCATAAAAAATAAATAACTTCTTATAAAAGTGGGTATTTAAATAAAAAGTTAGTCACCAAAAAAATAAAAAATTGATTAAAATCTAAAAATTTAAAGAAGAAGTAGCATTTTTTTAAATTAAATATTTTAGTTTTCGAATAAATGACCATTTGTACTCATAAAAGATCAAAACGCTGACATATATACCCACATTAAATTGAAACTAAACTTGTACCCACGTAAGATGTTATTCGTGTGATAAAAGTACTCTACGTAACACTCCAACCCTCCAAAATCAGGTACTTTTGTCACCCAGAAGATAATGTCACACAAAAGACATACGTGGGTACAAGTTTAGTTTTGATCTAAAATGGATACATATGTCAGTATTTTCATCTTTTATGGATATAAATGGTCATTTATTCTTTAGTTTTCAATCAATTTTTATTCTTCATACATTTTTAAGCATTACTTCTATTAAATAAATAGGTTCCTTCATCATTTTGAAAAAGACTATTTTTTTATAATGATATTTTTTAGAATTTAATTAATTTAAAATATATTTTTTTTAAAAATTATTTGTTTAATGTGCGTATTAAAAATTTTATTGACTAGGTCTATTTATCTTATGAGAATTATTTTTCAGAATTTATGAATAAAATTTTATTAAGAATCAAAGTGTTCTATTTAGAATTTTTTAGGCTAATTTAAATATTTAGTCTAGTTTTTATTTACAAAATTTAAATATGAGACTTTTAATTAAGAAATCAAAATAAATAACATATTAACTAATTTACATTCGTTATGTATCAAATCCCAATTATTATTAGGTAAAAACTCAAATGTAGTTGAATCAACGTGAATTTGATAGTTGAGAGTTATTAGATAAAAATTTAGTCAAATTAATTAAATCATCTAACACTTCTTAGTTATCAACTTCACATAAAGTTAACTACACCTGAATTTTCACTTTATTATTATTCAATGTTTTTTCACCGAGTCAACTAAGTTCATTGCCAATTGAGTTCCTATATAAACCCTATTATGTCTTCTCACAATGCTCACCAATTTTCTTCTTGTTTTACTAATGGCTTCTACTTCTAGGGTTCTTCTTCTTGTGCTTCTTGGTGCCCTTGTTTGCACCATTGGTGCAACAAGGAAGCTTGGAAATGAGAAGAATTCGTTTGGTGATGAGAAGAATTTCGTCTTCCATCGTCCAGGGTTTGGTGGTGGTCTTGGAGGAGGAGGTGGAGGTGGTTTTGGAGGCGGTGGAGGAGGAGGCTTAGGCGGCGGCGCAGGAGGCGGCTTTGGAGGGGGTGCAGGTGCTGGTGGTGGAGCTGGAGGAGGCCTTGGTGGCGGTGGTGGTGGAGGGTTCGGTGGTGGTGGTGGAGGAGGCGTTGGCGGCGGTTCAGGGTTCGGAGGAGGAGCCGGGTTCGGTGCAGGTGGTGGAGCTGGAGGAGGTGGTGGTGGAGGATTTGGAGGAGGTGGCGGAGGTGGCCTCGGTGGCGGAGCCGGAGCTGGTGGAGGGTTGGTGGTGGAGCTGGTGGTGGTGCTGGTGCTGGATTTCCATGAAAACTTTGAGTCCATGCATGTTTCCATTCAAAGATTTAATTATGTAAACCATACATTATTTTTATAAGCTTTGAGTAAATAACATGTAACATCATCGTACCCATGCATCATCATGTTCACAACTTTGTTAGCTTTCAAGCATTCTTTTTCCAAATCTGTTTTCTTTGTAAGTCCAAAGTACTTGTCAAAGTGAAATAAAATATTCTTGCAACAAATGACTCCCTTCTTCACAATAAAATATTTGTTAATATGGTTGTTATAATGTTAGAGAAACAAAAGATACACTTAGAACTTATCTTATTTAATATTTAATAATTATTGTAATAATTAATACAATAATTAATAAATATTAAATAAAATAAATTTTAATTGATTTTAGCTAAAAAAAATTTGTTATCAAATATTATCATTATTAATAACTCAATATTATCATGGGAACCTTTCCGTGTAGCCAGCATTTTTAATAAATTCTAGCCAATATTTGGTGGCAATAGACTTTCAATACTTTATTGTATTTGGAACTTTCTTTTTTTAATGTGTACAAAAATATTAATGTCTGCTAATTAATGGTCAAATATAATTAAATTCATTAGCCTTCTAACACTACTATATTATAATCCTATTAAGAAAAGTATAGGTAAATAATAAAAATATTAAATAATATATATATATATTTCGAATGTTCAATTTATTAAGTGTATAAATGATTATTTTAATATTAAAATTTAGGTTAATAATTCAGAAGTATAGTCTGTTTTATTTGAATTTGGTCAATTTTAGAGTCTATTATTCATATTATTGAAAAAAGTCATTGGTTACTTAGCATAACTATTATTATTATTGTTGTTATTATTATTATTATTATGTAAATAATGGTTTTTCTTTTTTTTTTCTTGCAATAATAGAGATAGATATAAGTTTTTTTTGTCTTGTGTGTGTCTCATCTCTCATGTATTAACAAGTTAAACTAACAAAATTATAAAGTAAGAGAGGAAATCAAATATGTAATGTGAATTCCATATCTTTATTAGTTTAACTCGAAGCTGTTAGAAGTAAACTTTAGGTTATTGGATTTCTTAATTTGAAATGTGATGTGACTAGGTGATGATGAAGTTAGAGGAAAACAACGTACTATGATTGTGTTCTCTCTTAGTTATCCAAAATCACGTGTTATTTTAGTTTGTTACTTAATTAGTTAAGTAAATAATTCGAAATTCTATTTGAAATGCTGTGTAAATTTTTATAAAATATTTTACAATGACAAATTGGAAAAAGGACTAAATAGTAAAATAAAATTATAAATATATGAATCTCATATATAACATTGCATGCTCTCTATTTATTAATTATGAGTTATTTATTATACCTAAGACGTCTAAATAATATAACTACTAAAAATATACTGTAATGTTAAAGAAACAATATTTAAAATTATTTTATATAACATTACATCTATAATTTCATACATATAATATTTATAATTATATATTTATTATATCTAAAATTGTATAATAATTCTAACAATAATTAATAAATATTAAATAAGATCATTTTAAACTGTTTAAGCTTATTTTTTATTGTTTCTCAAATGTTATTGACATTTTTAAATAATGTTGCCAAAATTCTATAGTCAACGTTGCACCATAATAATAATTACTATAGACTCTATTGTATATATACTGATAAATTCTTTGCTAAAAGATATTAGCCTTTTAGCTAGAATTTTTTTATAATAAATTTACCTAGATGTGTTTTGAACTAAAATAGTTACAATATATAAACCTATGATTTTAGTGTCGGAAAAGTATAAACACAAGAATTTTAACCATATTTTGTACTGTGAAATCTACAAACAAAATCTCTATGCAAAGTAGATTAAAAATATTATTATAGATATTTTGGCATCAAAAGACCGGTTCAATTTTCTTTGCTCATATAATATCGTATGATTGTTAGTTAGAACGATGTTCTGGTGTTAAGTGACATTTGTTTTTTCTTTTTTCTTTTCCTAATATCGAATGAACGCATATATTAAGTACGATATATAATAATCAAATAGCATAGGAAAAAATAATGTTATCATTCAATTTTGTCCAAAAAAAAAATGTCAATTTTATAAAGTCTCTTGGTTTCCAATATTCACGCACTTCATGTGAATTTCGTATGAGTCTTTCTTACTATACGTATATTTTTGGCTGACATAATACACTGTGATTGAGTAGTTTAATTTGAGAAATAATATCTTTAACTATGCAACAATAGGTTTCTTTTAAGAATATTATTATTAAATATATAAAATATCGAACAGAAAAGTTATAGAGCAATCGAAAGAGAAGTTAATGAAGATCCTTGAATTTAAATTAATTACTAATTAATTTCTTACAACTTTTAAGTATCCTAACCTAATTTCTTAGCATTCTCAAATAGGAACATATTCTTTGTGCATTTTAATCATACTATTTTGTAATAGTTTGATCTATGAATTTGATGGATTTAATTAATCATAGAAGGCAGTTCTTATTTAATCTTCCACAAATCAAGCAAAAAAGACGAAGACTGATGGCCGGCGATGGCTTGTGATGGTGGAGCGTGTTGCTATGGCGGTGACTGGTCTCCAGCGGTGGTGAAGTCCTCCAAGAGCTCTCCGTTCTTTGACTCTAGATGGTTATGATCTTTGATGGAGGTTGGCGGTTGTGACGATGGAGACGACATTCAGGTAGCGTTTGTTTTGAGGTATTGAGACAAAGACTGGGAGACTGAGACTCAATATCTCTGTCTCTAAAATTTCAGTATTTCAATACCTCCAAAAAGTAGAAACACAGGGGACTAAAATTTTTAGAGATAGAGACTGAAACTTTAATAACATTTTATATTTAAAATACCCTCATTTCAATTAATTAATTCTAATTTTACTCTTTGTGCAAATTAAATTAGAGTTTTATTCTTGTTTTAGTTTCTATCTTCCACTTTGCACCAAACAGAATACTGAAATTTATTTCAATTTCTGTCTCTTAATCTTTGTCACTCAGTCTCAGTCTTTCTGTCTCTGTCTCTCCACCAAATATTACCTCAGTTCTTAGAGAGGAAGTGAAGTTCAGGACAGTGGTCCAAAAGATGATATTTTTATTTTTTTATTTTTTGGTGCACAGATGAGATATGTTAATTCTTGCTATGTATGATGAGATGAGATATGTTACATACTTACAGGTGCTTTAGAGAGATTTAAGAAAAAAAAAAAAGATAAAAATATTTCACAACAATGACTAAGAATATGATTTCTAGCAGTTTAAATGTTCAATTTTCCCAAAAGAGAAAGAGTTCACATAATATTTTGCAAAAGTCAAAATTTAATTTTACAAAAATATAATTTTAAGTGTGTACATCCAAACATAGTTAAAATATAGATCATCGAAACCCTTTATATTAGATCCATCCAAGAAAACCACACTATATAGTATTTGGTTAGTAGTCCAAAACAAAGAAGGGAAGAGAATCTTGAAAAATTTTACCAAAAGGATAATCTTGTCATTCTTTAATAACATTACGGAAATTCAAAAGTGATGACAATTATGGGAGAAAGAACCATGTACACTAATCTCTTTCTTTTTCCTTTTTGGACCAATCATATCCTTATACAACCCATTACCACTGGACAAATATAAACAAACCCAATTTGGGTATGCCAGAAGACATTAAGGGTACATAGGTTTGCATTTTTATTTTCTAATTTTATTTTTAGTATTTTCTATTTTCAGAAATTGTAAAGAAAAAAAAAAGAAAATAGAGTTCTATTTTTCACTATTTTTTATTTTCCTTTCACAAATTTCAGAAAATAAAAAATACTAAAAATAAAAACAAAAAATAAAAATGCAAACCAAAAATACCTTAAAATTTTCTATTCACTAAATATATGCAAGAGAACAAAGAAGAATTTACAGTTAACTGACTAGGAGAGAAGGGAAGAAAAAACTAAAAGGAAGTGATTTGCTGATCCTAAACCTGGTGAACTGAACTTTGACTAAACCAATGTCCAATCACTTTCCAGAGAGGAAGATTTCTGGGAAGGTGATAGGCTTGCTGGTTTTGGGGGCTTCTTTGAAAATAAAGATGACTTGCTGTCGAAGAAATTTGAAAAAGCTTGTCGAATCGGCTTTTCATCAGTGTTTACCTGATCTTTTGGTTTATCTTTCCCACCAAAGATATGGCTAAGCTTCTTAAACCGGCTCTTAAGTTCACCAGTGCTCAGAACTGAATCATCTGTCTGTTTTGTCATCTTTAGTGCTTCCTCTGGATTCACCAACATCATCTCCACTGTTTCATAGACCTACATAAAGATGTAATCATTAAAATCATCAGTACCGGATATCATAGAGAAAAGATTTTTCATTGCCATGTTCACACAGATGTAAACAGTAAACTATACACTTATATCATGCAATAAACCTTAAACCTAAAACCTAAGCTAAACAAGTTCTAAAGTGATCATTTTCAGCTCATGACTACCCTTTTAAAAAGAAGTTTCGGGGTTCACTCTGCTGATTACATTTTGCACATTTCATAAAGGCAAGAATATTTAATAGAAAACTCAAGAAATTTTAGATGGATCGAACGTTGCAAATTAGTCACTTTATGCACTTCTAGTACCCACCTGAACAAGTTCATCAAGTTTCTCACTCCATCTGTTGCTTTGACAAGTGCTAACCACATAATCCTTGCAGTCATTGAACATCTTTGAAAAGTCACTGTTATCAGTCAGCATAGTTTCTGCTATTGCAAGCCCTAAACCAAACTGTATAATTAAAAACAAAGGCTATTATTAGAAAGGCATGAACATGGTACAAAGGTTGATCTACAGAATTTTTAACTACCAGCTATTATTGCAACTATCTGAAAAATTGCCGGATAAACTTTTCCCGAAACAATTATACATAATGGCCAAACCATACCTAAAGATATTTTCACAATTAATCTTTTCACTTATATAATAATTATCCTATATTATAAAATTTAAAATAATACAAGTTAAGAAGAATGATAATATACTTTTTAAAAAACGGTTTACTCTTAATTTCAGAACTTGAATGACCAAAATTATCCAAATCTGTTTGGTAACATTTTTTCATTGAATTTTAATCAGCAAAAATGTTTATATTGAATGTCTGATTCACTTTTCCTTGATTAAAGAAAATATAACTCATTCGCAATAGCAAGGATACCTCCATGTGGGAAAAGATTAAAGAAAATACTTCCTTTCTTACCATTATAACTCTCAAATATTTTCCCCAAGTAACTGATACTAATTATAGCTATGGGTATAAACAAAATAAATAAAAATAAAACAATCACAGGTCTGAATAAATTTCAAAACATATAACAGCAAGTTATGTCCAAATATGAGACTGAGCACACCTGTAGTTCTATGAAAAGATTGATTATAGGAATGATGAAAGATAATAATTTTGTTACAACTTTTACATAACAAAAGGAACTTATCTGAAATGAGAAAAGAGAGAAAGAACTTACTAATGAAACAAACAGTTGTCCAAAAAGCTCAAAAGGCGGCATGTCCTCATATATATCGAGTATGCCCTCCCTAAAAATGGATGTAAAATACCATTCAAGTGAGATGGCTATAAGGAGAAAATTTAAGTTCACAGGAAAGTATTCCTTCAGACTTACACTGCCAAATCCTCATCAAAGAGAGGTGCCTGTTTAATGGCTGGTACTGGCTTAGATGTTTCCCACAATTCACGCCACAAATTTCCTGCCATCAACATTCAATGAAATTCAGAAGAAACAAGCAAATATGATCGGAAAATAGTGCATCAACATTCCTGACCAAAACTGTCACAACCCATATAAATCTTTTAAATAATGGTGAAAAATAGTAAACAACAAAAACATGGAAATAATAAACAATAAAGCAATTTAAACATTTTTCGGGCAAATACTATTGAAAATCTTCTAAAAGTTAGACATGGTGTTGGGAATATCGAAACTTTGATGACAAACAACGCAAACCAGATAAAATAAGAAAGAATGAATAGCCCTAGAGTTGTTTGATAAGAAGCGGGAATTGTGAACCAGGAAACTGTTGTCCACTGAGGCAGGGATCGGAGTATGTATAAACTCAATACCCAAGCACATTTCAGTTGTGTTTGGAAATCCTCAGTTCCATCTTGCAAGAAGTTATAATAATATGGTTCGTTTTATAGCATTCCTTCTAAAAGAGACATGATATATTTTTCTATGTTGTCTTTCACCAAGGTTTAGCAACACAAATGGGCATTTTATTACCACAGTTGAATCAAATACTTTCTACATCATATAAAGTGTGGATTCCATGCATGTTTGTTACACACCCCAGCAAAAGACAACCTCTACGGCAATCAAAGATAATAAACACATAACTTTTTGGTAATATTTATAAGCAATAGTTAAAGTTTGCACACAAATGATGAAAGACATGCACTGAATTTTATTTTATTTTATTTTTTAATTTGGTGGCTTTAAGAAAAACGTTTTATCATGTGCTGATGGTCTGTTAAGATAGAAATCAAGCATAATAACAATGATGTGAAGGAAAGTCAGTTCACCTTCTTTCTGCATTCGCCGACTTAGCTGTCCTCTAGAAGACAACGACTCGCAGCCCTCAAAAAAATCACTATCCTCGACACTTGCCTCACTTTCTGTCCAATCAGGTGGAGAGTGCCATCTTACAAAATCTTCCAGAATACAACCAGGATTTGCAGCCTAAAGCATGATAACAAACACAATTAACTCGAATACAGCATTAATTCCAAATAGTTAGCAGCATGAATACTAGTAAGAAAAGTGATCTTTGAGGGAGAGCCTGACCTTGAAAGCTTGCATATCAGAGAGAAGTTGAGAGCAACCAGCACCAACACTGACCATAAAAGGTAAGAAATTTATCAAGAAATGTGACTTGATATTAATTATAGTTCATTACATCATAGATGCAAATATGCAGCAAATTGAAGATATGGATACTACAAATGGAATGCTATTTTCAGTATATTTATACAACTACTTTCTAAACTAGTAAGAACTTACTGCTAAGAAAATGGTTTCCTAATTCATGCCCTAATGGATTTTCCATTCATATCATTGACTTTTAAAACATTCCAAACCAAAGCATGAAGTCATGGCTCAAACATGTATTTATCACCACTCAGTTAACTTTGCCAATGAGCAGAAGCGGAATTTAACAGAAAGGATCCTGTAGGACCTACAAGATCCACACTTAAGCATAGATTCAATTCATGTTGAGCCATGTCTTATTTTAATTACACATTGTCGGGGAATCATGACATGATGAAAACAACGCTGAAAAACTATTCTTACAAGTCATATGGCTCAAAATAAGAAATTTTTTAGGAAACAAAAAGAAAGTACAAAAGAGGATAAGAGAATGTCAATCCCAATCAACTGCTGCCTCCAATACAGATAGAAATTTTACCAAATAGACGGTGACTAATTTCTAGCCTTTGCTTCAAGGAGTACATATTAAAATATAGGTAAACAAGTTATAAAAATATTGCAAAGGCATTAATAAACATGCCTGAAAAGTGAAAAGCATTTAAAAAGCCCCTGAAGTAAGATGGACTTGATATTTTAGTTAGAACTTCAAAAACCTTTGACTTGGTGACAAAAATATGCTTACAAGAAACACAGATAAGTGAGGAAAATGGCAAAGAAATTGAGAATTTAAAAGTGATTATAAAAAATCCTAAAAATACCCTAAATATCCTCTTAATACTAAATGAAGTAAAAAGTAAATGCAATCAGTCTTAGTATCTTAAGAAGGCAACCAATTCTTTCTTCATTCAGTAATTATAGGGATGTTTAGGAAGATAAATCATTTTCGTTTAAAATAACTGCATGCAGTTACTGTACAGACCTCCCTGTCCGCAGCACAAACTCCTCAGTTTCTTTGATCAGATCTTCTGTAAGCAAGGGTCCTTCCTGCAAGAAATGGACAGAAACATCAAGCACTGGAGCATGTCTAAACAGCAATTTACAAGTGGGGCGGGAAAAAAAGGAAGATATATCAAACCTGGGTGATAGGAGAGTACACAGGCTCGCCAGTTTCTAGCATTGTCAGATCTCCAGATGGGCAATGAGCACCAAGTCGAAGAACAAGCTCCCCAGTACTTAATTTAGCATATAATAAAGGCTTTGTGGGAGCTCTGTCGGTATATTTGTCAGATCTTCCAATATTTGAATTGGCCTCTTTCATCATAGACTCCAGGGATTCGGTGGCAATAATATGGCGCATTTTCCGAGAGATGCAACAATTGATTACTTGAAATTGCTGATATAGAAGACATGAGTTTAAATCTGGAATGTCATCTAGAGGAACTCCGGGTAAATATTTTTCTTCAGACCAATGTTTCTTCAGCTGTATAATGAAAGAATAATAAACTTCTTTATCAGCTGGTAATAAAGAAAATAGAAGAGTAGCATTTATGTTTACCATTTCAGTTCAAGTTAAAATGTTAAAACAGGAGTTTGTACAGGATTTCTTTCTTTCTTTTTCATGGACAAGTACAGTAAAATTTAAGAGGTTTAAAAATATCCTAGTTTCCAATATATAGCATGCATGCAATTTGCAGTAAACAAGGAAAAGAACATACCACGGATCCCACCCAAACAGGGAACAAAACAAACAAACATTTGAAAATAGTTTTTAAAAGTGGAAAGGGAAAAAAAATAGAAAGAAAGATCTAAACACTATAGCTTCTTTCTCAACATGGCATTACATCATTATATATTCAGTTACCTGTTCATAATAATATCATCTTGGAAGAAAACGAAAAACTGATTATAATTCATTCCATCATTGTTTTAAAACACCATCAAACTAGAAATAATTGAGTTAAACATACTTCTGGGCAAGTTATAAATGATTACATGACCATTAGAACTACAAATAATTGAGTTAAACATACTTCAGCAACAACTCTGCACCAAAAAAGAGCCATTTTTCGGAGGGTCTTAAAGTTTCCAATAACTTCTGCCAACTTAACAACTAGGCTTTCAGGAGGAGCACCATGAATATCTCTTAGTAAAGATGTTATAGCAGTTTCCTCGGGATTCATGTTGATTTTCCTGCTAAGGAGCCCTCCCTCTGCATATATCTTACAGATATTACAATCGAAGTGATTCAAGTGGAAGATAATCAAGATTGACGCAGTGAAGTACTTAAAAAGTTTTACAGACACAAAAAGGTTGATGCAGTTTTATTATCAGCAAGCCACCTAAAATTTATATACCTGGATCAAACAGAGACTTAATCAAATGCACAACTTTCTCATCGCTGCTAAACTCAGAGGTAAGTTTGTCTTCCTTTTCACGCATCACTAAAGCCTTAACAGCAGAGAAACTTAAGCCTGCCTTCTCTCTGCCAGGTGAAGAACTTGTTGATGAAGCTAGAAAATCTTTCATTGAGTTCGTTTTCCTTCCGGCCCTAGTAAAAAGGCCAAAAAAATTTAAAAGGCTAATAGATAACAACATCTTGTTATCCACTTTGAAAGAGTTTAAAATTATCAATTCATGAATTGGCAAGAAAAAAGCAAGGATGACTTACTCAACTGCTATAGCCAATTGCTTCAGGACAGATGATGGAGGAATGGGTTCCTTTGCTGTAACAGTTAAGCCTTCAACCGTTGGAATTGCTTCAGAAGCCTAAATTAAAGGTTTCAATCATGCATCACTAAAGTAACCCATTTACATAATCATATCAGAAATTTAAAAAAAAAATCTATATTTTGTTCATTCTCAACAAGCATGAATCATCAACGCATCACAAGCATACCACATATGCCATTGAAAAAAAATCGAAATATTATTCTGATCTAATGAGTCATGGACAGCGACACAGTTTATCAGGCACTACTGTTCATAGGCAGCATAAGTTATCAAATTTTCCTAATATGCTAGGGCAATTGCCAGGTTTAGAAATTTGAAATTTCAGGCATTTCTGAAAGTACCAGAAGATCAAAACCCTGAATGAAATGCCCAGATCTTCTTACCTTGGCTTCCTGATATTGTTTCATATTTAGGATGTACAGATTTTCATCATAAAATGGAACACAAGCCATGTTTGTATCTCCTACTTTGTCTGTATCTTCGACTTCTTTCCTCGCCTTTCGAAGGTTGTTAATTTTATCTTGCCAATCCTGCTTTATCCCTATATGTGGAGGTCTCCACTTTATATTCTTCAATTCGCTGCGAAGCTGCCCATTACATTACATAAGTCAATTATGTAACTACAAACTACCACTCATTACAAGAAAAATGTCACCTAAGAAGTATTTATACTATTTTCAATTCTGCGAAAATCTCTGTTGCAACTAATATCAGACAAAACTGGGAAGTGGAAAATTTTCATGTTTAGTGTACAAAGAAGCTAAAGATGGTGAGCAAATAAATAAACAGGACACAATTAGTTTTACCAAAATGATTAGCTTCAACATATTTAAAGCTCAAAACAAAAAAGAATAAAATTTCAGGGCAAAATCAAAATCAAAACAATAAACTACTTCATCTGTGTTTGGATGAACTCATTTCTCGCACTTAAGGGCAAGTTCACAACCAAGAGCTACCTCTAAAATAAGTCAATCCAAACCCTAAACCCTCATTCTCAACTTCCATTCCCTTGATTGAGCTTCAATGAAAAACAAAATAATAAATAAAAACTCAAAGAATAAAAACAAACCCAGAATTGAATCTGTTCGTACCACATTTTCATCCCCAATATGCAAGAATTTAAAATTTAAAATTTCAGGCACTCAAACTAAATTCAGCTTCTTTTTGTATTTCCCTCCAAACAGAATTACCCAAATTTCATAAAATAACAATTAAACTCTCCTTCAAAGTTCAAAGCTTCAAATTTATTTTCTTAAGAAATTGCAGAATAAATGAATAATTAAGCTCATTTCAGAACCATTTTACCTTGGAATCGTTCTCGTTATGAACAGATTCTTGTCCCTCCTGCTGCTGCTGCTGCAGCCTCCTCAAATCGTTCCCCGATTGTTTATCAGCAGAATCTTCACCGATCAGAAAGTGGAGTCAATGCTCATTCCCAAAATCAACGTAATATAAATAAAAAAAAGAAAAAAACAAAAATCCAAAACAAAAAACCGAATTTCCAACAAAAGGAAAAGAAGAAGGAAAACAAAAAACAAAAAGGATAAGACAAATCTGTTTTCGCGCAATGAGCCATGTACGAAGGTGAAAACGGGTAACAAAAATCAAAACGACGAACAAAAAAAGCATTCACAATAAAAGAAAAAGGGAAAGAGTAGAGGGGCAAAAACGGCATTCCAAGTAAGTAAAAGTTGTACCTCGATCGGATTTGAAATCCATGATAACACGCTCCGCTTTTGCAGCCGCAGAGTGAAACGCGGTTCTCGCTTTCGACACCAACGAATGAGATTCCATTTTGTTATTTATTTTTAATTAATTAATTATTAGTAGTAGTACCTAAATCTCCTCTCTCTCTCTCTCTCTATCCTCGGAGAATCGCTAACAGAAAAAACAGAAACAGAAAACAAGAAAAAGAAGCATAGAATTTAGTTAGATAGATTGGTAGAAAGTGAGAGAGAGTGTGTGTGATTTTGTAGTGATGAGCAAAATGGAATGAGTCTATGGAGACTGGGTATGAGGAAGAAGGTGGAAGAGGTTAGTGATGGTGGTGGTGGATGGTGGTGATGCTGAAGAAGACCAAGTAGATGATACTCATGATGCTTCTTCCTCTATGGAGTAGTACCAACTAATTTGAATTATATATTATTATTATTATTATTATTATTATTATTATTAGTTCAGCACTTCAGAGTTCACAGTTTACATACAGTCATACACACGCACGCGGAAAGAGAGGTCTGAATTTCAGCGCGGTGATTATTGTAAGGAAAAAAACAACAAGTTTACCATTTTTGTGTTGTCTTAATCCGTTTCTGAATTTTAATTTAAGTTTTTGACAGATGGATAATGATTTTTATAAATAACGTTAATAATAAGTTTTAGAATTAATTTAATAAAATAAAAAATATTTTATCATAAGTTATTTTTTAAATCTTAATATTAGGATAATTATTTGTATATTTAATGAATTAAACATTCGGTCAATGTTAATTGTGCATAAGTAAATAAAATTAAAAAAAATAACCATATAATTAAAAATAATGAACATAATTTTCTGCTTACCTATTGCATTGAACATCCGACATATTTATTGTTCACATTATTTAATATTTTTATTATTTATCTATAAAATTCTTATTAATTATTTTATTTTAGAACATTAAAAATATTTTTTTAAAAAAAATCCCAAACTAATTAAGCACATACCTATCTTATATGTAAAATAATAAATAATAAAGTATTTTTAAAATACATTTGAATATATATATATATATATATATATATATATATATATAATTTTTTGGTAAAATTAAGTAAATATATCACATCTAAAATAACAAATAACAAATCAAATATTTTGTAAACACATCTAAAATTATCAAAAATCATAAAAAGGTAAATATTATCAAGCGTTAATATAATAATTACTATATTTATTTAACTATGATAGTTTTAACATTATTTTTACAAGAATGAAATTTTCTCTTTGAGATACAATAAAAAAATATCTATCTATCTATTTAGAGATAAGTCTCAATGTAGTCCCTGAAGTTGCACTCGAGCCTCATAGTAGTCCCTGAACTTAAAAGTTCCTCAGAGTCATCCCCGAACTTGCATTCCGGGACTCAAAGTGGTCCTTCCGGCCATTTCAGCACACGTGGCGCAACCGAAAAGCTTAGCTGGCAGCGTTGGTGACACGTGGGACTCACAACGGCTAGCTGATGTGGCAGAGTAAACTCTTCCGACTCAATTTGGTCCCTCAGGGTTAGTTAAAATCCTAATCCCCAATTTTGAAGGCCACATTGTTCACTCTGCTCTCTTCTCGTCGGAGCTGTGTTCTTCTCTTCTCCCTCTCTGAAACCCGCCGGTTATGGCTACCACGAGCAATGCAGCTGGGAGCTCGAACAACCCACGATCATTTGGAAGCATCATGAGGAGAATGAACAAAAACAGAGAAGCTCGTTTGCCAGAATGGTGTGCCTGTGGGTCGAGACCGGTGCTCCGGTGGTCAGGGACGGATTCTAATCCAGGGAGACCGTTCCTGGGTTGCCCAAACTACAATGTAAGTGTTGTTGTTGTTGAATGCTATATTGGAGGATATAAATTTTGCTGATTGACTTTTCTTTGATGTGCAGACCGTTGGGAAGAAATGGTGTGGATTATTTTTGTGGGTTGATAAAGTTTTGGAAGATGCCATGCCATGTGATGATAGAACAAGACATTCAGTTGATCATGAAGAATGGAAGATGAAGATGGCTTGGAAATTTGGTAAATTAGAAGCTGAAATTAGGGTTCTAAAAATGGAAGAAATTTTGATGTTTGTGTTCATGCTGCTGATTGTAATTGGTGTTCTTGTATTAAAGCTGGATAGACAGTAGGGTCAACTGTATCTAGCAAAAAATAAATGACATGTATGTTATATGCATTCCTTGTTCATGTTGTTGTTCATATCCTTTTGTTTGAAAGAAATGAAAATTAAGGTGTTTGATTATATGCATACTTCTGTTCCTGGACTTCTTTTCAATGAAATAGAAATGGACAGCACTTGAACTAGTCTTAGATTTGTAACAGAGGATAATATATAAAGAAAAGGCTGAGAAAACTCAATTGAATAAAATCATAATTCATAATTCATATTCATATTGGTAATGTTTGATTCAAAAAAGGCATTATAGAGCCAAAACACCAGCAAAATAGATACAAAAAAAACAGCCTGCTTTCCCTAAAATCCCCAACACTGGGACAATGTTTTAGGCATTGTAAACAACATCAGCAAAATAGATACAAAAAAATAGCCTGCTTTTCTTAAAATCCCCAACATTGGGATAATATTTTAGGCATTGTAAACAACATCAGCAAAATAGATACAAAAAAACAGCCTGCCTTCCCTAAACATAATCATCCTAATCTTCATTTTTTGTGTCTGGGTGCCTTGAATCCAGGATTGGGCACAAATTTCATGAAATTTGCAAGCCTTGTAGCAGTTCCCTGTGTTGCACCTTGCATAGGGTTAGGTGCGGGATTCCTTGATGTATGACTACTTCCTGGTGGGGTAGCAGCAGGTGGGGTGGTTACGGGTGGATTGCTACTTCCTGAAGCTGGTTTTTCACAACCCTTGGCTAACTTTCTTTTTAAAGGGAGCTTTGGCGGCCTAACAGGTGAGGGTAGAACCTATCAGCCAAAAAATATAACATAGTTAGTAAACTAGGTAAGGATGTGAGTATGACAAATTTAAAATCATATAAGCTCGTGAACCTGTTGAGAGTCATCAGTTGCTTCCGAGGGTGGTTGACTTTGGTCAAGATTGATTTCGGTTGGGGGCTTCTGGGACAGGGGCAGTAGAGTTGGGCTGACTTTCACCACCATTAGCAGCAGTGGGTTGTGCAGCGGCAGCCTCTGCAGCAGCCTCTTCGGCAGCAGCCCTCTTTGGACAGTTCCTTCTCGTGTGTTCTGCTTCGCCACAACAACGACATCGACCTTTTTTATATATTCTTTTCATCTTCGTCTTCAACTTCTTACTCCCACTTGGCTCCTCATCAGCATCTTTTCTTCTTTTTTTCTTGAGTGGTCCGGGCTTGTTTCTAAATTTTGGTGCTTGTGGTCTGTTATATGGTGACTTTTTCCATAGTGCTTGACCTGGAATTGGATTGATATGGAAGGCATATGTGTTGTTATATGCTTCCATGGTCAACCACTGGTGACAGTAGTCTTCCGGTCTCTTACCAGCCCTTGCCAGTGCAGCACACGCATGCACACATGGCATCCCTAAACAACATTCACACAACAACGAAGACAACAACAATAAGCCTACAACAAAGGTTGATAATGATAATAAGACTAAGACAATGAATTTAAAAAACATTACCACTCAATTTCCAGAAACCACATGTGTAGAGCCTCTTTCCCAAGTCCACAACCATGTTGGTCGGCCAGCCATGTACTTCGAACTTCTCATAATCTGCGTCACCAGACCACATCGGGACCCAATTTTTTTATTCCTTCCGTATCTTTTCTAACCTGCTGCGTTGTATAGGTGGTAGAACTCCAATGTTCGAATTCAGCTTCACCTTGTTCCTAGCTATCGACCTCATTGCATACATTCTGACTTCTTCCAAGAGTGTGATAATAGGCTTAGCTCTAGCATCTTTGATCCTGGAGTTGAAGACTTCACATGCATTGTTGCAGATGTTATCTATTTTAGGTGCATTACTGAAGAATGCCCGGCTCCAAGAGTCTCTAGGCCACTTGTTCAAATACTCCCAGGTTTCCTTATTAACCCTTTCAATCTTTTTGATGATATCAAGGAAGCCATCTTGGCTAGTACACCTTGCACAATCCCAGAGTAGCCCTCTAAGCTGGAGATCCTTCCATTGCTTGTTGAAGTTCTTCCACAGATGCCAAACACAGAATCTGTGATGCACATCTGGAAAAATCTCCTTAACTGCATTTATAAGGCCCTGTTTCAGATACCAAAGAAGGGGTCAGATAGTTGTTATCGGGCAGCAAATCTGTCCCTACAGTTATATAAGTGACATCAAAATAGTCCCTAGACTTGTTCAAGTGACATCAAACTAGTCCCTACACAGCACTATTACAGAACATTATGCAGAACATGATAAATGAGTAAGAACAGATTGACAGAACATTATGCAGCATATAATCAGTCCAGGGTTAATTCTGCATATATAGACAGCAGCCCAGTGTATTAACATCAGATAGATAACTACAATAGATAGGTTGACACTAAATAACTTAGAATTCTTATGTCACAACCACTGTATAAATAAGTCACAATAGATTAATTCAGCAACTATAGACAGCAGCCATGTGTTATTATCATCATGTTGAAACAGAGCCAATAGGTAACTAATAAGTAACAACAAGTGACTTGTTATAATTAAGGACTATTAAGTCATAACCAGTGTATAAACATCATTTTAAGTCACAATAGATTAATTCAGCATATATAATCAGCAGCCCAGTGTGTAAACATCATTTTAAGTGACAACCTATAAATATTGCATACCTTCTGCATATCTGAGATAAAACAGAGCTTGTTCTTCTTATAATCCCCCAGGTCTTGATGGAGTAATTCCAAGAACCATCTCCAGTTTTCAGTGTTCTCAACAGGGACAATTGCATAGGCAATAACATATATATGATTGTTTGCGTCTTGGCCAATTGCAGACAATATTTGACCACCATGCCGGGTCTTCAGAAAAGCCCCATTCAAGCCTATGAGGGGTCTGCAACCAGCCAAAAATCCTTTTCTACATCCCTCCAAACAGACATACATCTTCTCAAAAATTGGATCATCATCAGGGTTGGGCTGAGGTATAACCCCAACTGTGACAGTAGATCCTGGATTGCTCTTCAGTAGTGTCAGCCCATAATCTCTCACCTTGCCATATTGAGCAGCTGCATCACCGTACACAATAGATCTAGCATCTCCTAAGGCCCTGGTCAGTGAAGACTTGTTTAGTTCCAGATCACATTTAGTCTTAAAATATTGTGCAGCCTCGGAGTGTCTCAGATTCGGATATTTTCTTAGTTTCATCACCAATTTGCAGGCTAGTCACTTCCTATTAGCTAGTCTGTTTTTGGTCTCTCTTGCACAGGTGTGGTCATCCATGAATGTCTTGATCTACCAGCAGTTGTTCTCAGTATTGTTAGAGGCATACACAAGCCAGCCACAGCTCGCATCCTTACACACAGCTCTCATCTCACGTTGTCGTTCTTCTTAAACCAAATCCTTCTACCCTCTTGTATGCAATATTCACGCACAGCCTCTTTAAACTCCATTTTTGTAGTGAAAGTCATTCCAACCTCTAGCCTAAGCTCTCCAAACCTCCCTCCTTCTCTAAATGCAGGGAATACGTCATCTGAATCAACTTCCTCCAACTCATCCTCAGAGTTTGGAGGAGTCTTCATTTCTTCCGAGTGCCATGAGTCTCCACCATCAGAGTCATTATAAGGATCATCCTGCACATCATGATAAGGAGCAACTGATGATCCAAACTTAGGAATCGGTCCAAAAATGATTTCATCATCCTCAGAATCTGAGTCTGCACAAACAGGACCATCTTCTTCAACCATAACAAACTTCTTTCCTTTTGTAAGTTTCTTCCCTGGCCTACTTCTCAATTTCACATTACTCTTTCCTGCTGACCTATCCGGAAGCAAGTCTTCTTCACTGGACACTTCATCACCACCAGGCATATATGCTTCATCCTCTGAACTATCGTCACTGTCATGGCTGTCTGAGGATCCTTCTGAACTAGACAAAGTAACAAAGGCTGTCTTGGGCTGTTTTTCTTTACCAGTTGTTCTTGCAATATTTCCAGTAGCAGCAGCTCTTGTCAGTGGCCTCCTTCCACATGCTGCTGCTGCTATTTTTACATTCTTACGGCCTCTCTTTTTTTTAGCCTTCTTGGTTTCTTTTCCTTTGGACCAAGGTTTCGAAATTGTTGTGGGTCGGGGCATTTTTTTGTGTGGGATTTTGGGCTTGCTTTTACTGAGTTGGGACATTCTTTTTTGTGGTGGATTGGGCTTAGGTCCAAGACTTACAGTGGGTTGAGGGAAAATTTTTCCTTTGTTGTTTCGGTTACCAGCAGCCAATAAGGTAGGTGGCTCCTTTGGTTTTGTGGATTCAGTAGTATTCTTTGGTTCAGAAGTTGGATTGCATGGTGTTGTGCTGGGAATTGGTTCAGCTGTGGCATTGGTGGTGGGTTTTGGGGTGGGGATAATGGTTGGTATCAGCATCAGCTCCTTGCCAGAAACCACTGGTTCTGCTTCCTCAATATACACAGGCTCAGATACTCCATGTTCGTAGTACACATGAATAACCCCCTTGTTCCGCTGAGCCAGGTAACACATCTCCATCAGCTCATTATCATCTGCTATTGCTCTTAAACCAGTTTGCATAGGCCGATTAGGCATCAGCCACCAACTTTGGCTAACCTTGTCATACCCAATTTTCTTGTGATAGTCTCGGACGAAGAATACATCCAGCGTGTTTGTATCAATATCCGGCAACTCACAAGTCTCTCCACCGTTGTAAGACATACTCCCATCGGCCTCTGTGATAAACGACCCTCCATGGTGAAATATAATCGTAATTAATGGATCACCCATCTGCCAATATTTACAAAAAAAAATTAATCGATCACACCCATTGTTTGAAATCAAACATCACTGCTAGTAATAGATTGGAAATATGAGTAAATATATGTATAGAATATTCAACTAAAACCTATTAGACTATTATTAGTTTTTTTTAGATAGTCTGTACAAACTCAACCCAAAACCAAAAACAAAAAACAAAAAACCTTTGATTCATTATCCATTCTTTTTGGATAATGTCTACGAGTCACATGATTTTATCAAATCACAATAATTACACTTTAAACCACAACAACTATGACACACAAAAGAGCACACACACACAAGATAAACCAACCACTCCTAACACTACTCATAAAACAGAATAATGTATACTATTATAAAAGAAAATCCATCACCAGCTCCGCTTCACCTGTAGCAAGCGATTTAAGCCATTATGTGTGTGATAGGAACAAAACACAATTTTTTACTTATAAAAATAAGAAGAGTAATAATTCTCACTCATAATAAGTAATAATTTCTACTCATAATAAGTAATAGTAGCAGTACAATAATATTAAATAGCAGCAAAAAAATTACATAAACAAAAAAATTACTCATATTTTTTGATAAGCATGGACATTCGGAACCAAAATGATTGATGAGGAAAATAGAATCAGAAGACAAAAGGATACACTTGTGCCTACATGCCATAAATAAAATGTTTGAAAAGAAGATCATTGACAAAAACTAATGTACCTGAACCTGCAATTCTTGAGCAGAAAACTCCAGCAAGGCACCTAAGAGTCTTCTCTTGAATATAGGCAATGCTTCCTCACGCCTTCAAGACATTCAAGAATAGTAATAATATACATTAGGACCTTTTTTTTCTATTCGAAAAAGTGTAGTCATTGAAAACTTTTTCGCAAAAAAAAAAGTTCCCAAAAGTCTTCTATGAAAAGCTAACCAGTATCATAATTGTGTATTCCAAGAGAAAAATAGTTAAATGAAGCACATAAAGCACAGAAGCACATTTCAGCTAAACTTCAGATAATGGCTTATCATCATTTAAAATCATTCATGAATTTTCTCTTCTACAATTTTCATCATCACTCTCACTAATCAGTCAAGTTCAGAATCCATTATCAGAGTTACAAAAAATTTCAACTCCCTAAAAATCTTTACTTCTACTGTGATCATGCAAACTCTGTTAAATAAATACATTGATCAGATTCATTCTCCTCAAACACATTAACAGTTTGAAAACTCCTCCACTAAGAGCAGTAAACCCTAACACATAGAGAACACGTTTTCATATCATCAAAACACAAGAAACACTCCTACTCTACAATTTTGCTTGGCCAAACCACTACAAAAGCCAGTAGTGATCAAATCCTAACACAGAGAACAGAACAGAGGCGTTCATACCCACCAATTACAATCGAAAAAAAGGCCTGAACTTTTGTGAATATTAGATGAACAACAACTTCAAAAAAACAGAGGAACCACATTTTTTTTTCATTTTTGGCTTACCTCTTTCAGAGAAACAAGGCTGCCTAACTTTGTGTATGAAGGAGAGGAAAGCAGCGATGCTCCAGAGCCAATGTCTTCCACTGAAATCGGTCCGGTTAATGGAGGAGCACATGCGCCATTGGAGATTGATGGAGGGAGAAGAAGAAACCACACTCTGTGTTGTGTTTGTTTTGTGTGTAGAGAGGAGGGAGACAAAACGTTATGGAAACGTTGAGGGAGGGACGTAGTGAGCGTGAAACGACGTCGTTTCATGTCATTTTGGCACCACAGCCAAAACGACGTCGTTTCGATGAGTCCCAGGTGTCAACGACGCTGCCAGCTAAGCTTTCCGGTTGCGCCACGTGTGCTGAAATGGCCTGAAGGACTACTTTGAGTCCCAGAGTGCAAGTTGGGGGATGACTCTGAGGAACTTTTAAGTTCAGGGACTACTATGAGGCTCGAGTGCAACTTCAGGGACTACATTGAGGCTTATCTCATCTATTTAATGAACTCTTTTTCCTCTCAAATGAAAGCAATATTCTCTCTTCTAAATTTATTTTAGAAAAATAATTTTATTATATTATTCTTTTGATAATTTAATGAATGTTTTTACTCCAATTTATTCTTTTCATCTAATATTCCAGTGTGATTGTCTTTTGTCGCAATCATTTATAATCTACCACATCCATTAAATATCATCTCAAATTGTATTCACTTATTCAGGTTCTAATTATATGGATGTAGGCATCCATCGAAAGGATAGTAAACTCTATTTTAACAAAGGATAGTTGGATCTACTCACATATTAATGACCAATTTAATGGAATGTAGGTAAAGTTAGTTTTCTTGGGAGGAACTCGATTTTTTATTTTAGGAATTATTTTCACAGAGCTTTGTAGGCCAAGTTCAAATTTCATTCATTCCATGTTTTCTACGTCTGCATAAAAGTCTTTGAAGTAGAGCACATAATGATATTAAATTTTCTCAATTTAAATTCAGTTTTAGTAAATTGTGTCAAACTCGGAGATGCAATTTCAACAATTGGTAATATATTCAAATATTGTCACTCAAGTCCAATAAAATAGATCTAACATCAACAAAAATCACTCTCATTAAAAAGAGCTTGATTACACGCGCTACGTTATTGTCCTCCTCCTCCTCCTCTTCCTCCTCCTCCTCCTTTTTCTTCTCTTTTTTCTTTTTCTTTGCGTATTTTTTTTCTCATCATCATTCTTTTGTTGTTGCTTTTATTGCAGTAGAAGGTGAGAAGAAAGAGTTTTGAATTGTACAGGACAACGAGTCCAAATGCACCTTAATTCACTTAGAAATGAACCGAAATTACATAACAATTGCGACCCAGTTAACTCAGAAAGAAAGAGAAGCAGAGAATAATGGTAAAGAATCTGCAAGTTTGAGAAGTAATGGATGTTAATAGTAAAAGATTTCCTAACTTGAACTTAGAGATTTTTGCATGTGAATTTCGAGTTCAACCAAGGAGAATTCAGCTACAACAGAGGAAAAGATTTTGAAAAAAAGGCCTTTTAAAGAAAAGTAATATATTCATGGTAGTTTGTATTAAATTCATAATTTATATTAGAACGGTTTGGGAGATTTTATTTTTTAGGGTTGTGAAAGTTGATGAAATGCTTTTTTCTTAGTCTTTGTAGTAGAATACTTGAAAAATATTCACTGTATTCATTATTTTTTGTTATGTTTTTTTTTTAATTTTACTGATTTTCTAAGACATTGTCCAAGAGCTAAACTCAAATTTAATACAAATTCAAAAATTGTGTTAAATTTGAGTAAATCGAACAGAATTTTGAGAAAATGAAATAAGAAGGAGAAGATGAAAAAGAAGAATAAGCAGTAGAAGATGATGAGGAAGAAGAGAAAGAGTTTTGAATTGTCCAGGACAACGAGTCCAAATGCACCTTAATTCACTCAGAAAATGAACCGAAAATATATAATGATTATGACACAATTAACTCAGAAATGAACTGAAATTACATAATGGATTGCGACACAATTAACTCAAAAATTAACCGAAATTACATAACAATTGCAACACAATTAACTCAAAAATTAACCGAAATTTACCATAATGATTGCGGCACATAAACTCAATTAAAAAACAAGCACACAAACAAATTTAAATCATGAACAAAAATACATCCAAAATCAATTTTGGATCAGACAACTTCATTAATATGTTTCTTCTTCTTTTTTAATTTAATATTTTCTTCTCTTTTTTTTTGTTTTATTCCTTGGTTTTATTCCTCCCAAGAGAGTAAACCAAAAAAATTTTGAAAAAATAAAATAAAAATATGAAGATGAAGAAGAAAAAGATGAAAAAACAAAGAAGAAGCGGTAGAAGATGAATAGGAAAAAGAGAAAGAGTTTTGAATTGTGTAGGACAACCAGTCCAAATGCACCTTAATTCACTCAGAAATGTACTGAATTATATAATAATTGCGACACAGGACTTGTTTGGGTGAGCTTCTAAGAAAATATCTTTTTTCGAGTTATCTATTTTTGAAAGATCTTATAGAAAAGTAAAAGTAATTTTATGTTTGGGTATCTCATGCAAAAAATCTTTTTATTTATCAGTTATGTTTGGGTGTAGTATAACAATATAAAAGTATCTTTTTGTTTATGTATAACATGAAAAACATCTTTTTTTTCTTTAAGAAAAAAAAATCTTTTAAATAAAGATGTAAATTACAGCTTTTCAAAAAAGATTTTTTTTTTATTTTTCTATTACTTTTAATTTTACTACTAGAAATTTGCCAAATACGCTAAAAAATAAAAAAAGGATCTTTTTTTCATATTATCAAAATAATAACACCCAAATAAACACACAATTAACTCAAATGAACTGAAATTACATAATAAACTGCGATACAATTAACTCAATTCGAATACAGTCACACAAACAAGATTTTACAGTTTAATTTAGAATGTGTTTGATTATAACATAAGCTTGAACTTTAATTTACATTCTCGAGTTTGATTATTATTTTGGACGTGTTTGATTATAACCGAATTTTATAAAATAATTTGGAACCAGTTTGATTATCTGATTATAGCATCAAATTAAACTTTCAAAAATTAAATGTCTTTCAAAAAAATTGAGGTGCGTGACAAATCAAAAACAATAGTAGTAATCTAAATTTTAGAAAGAAATTAAAAAAAAAATCAAAGTTAAAAAATAGTCAAACGCTTAAATATCATCATTCTTATATTTTTTTTGCTATTTTATACCAGGACAAATTGTTATTTAAATTGCAATAGTACAAAATCATTTTATACAAAAAGCAAAAACAATCTTAAAATTATTAATAAGAACAATATTATAATAAAAGAAAAAGAAAGCACACTGCAGACCACAACATAAAGACTAAATAAGATCATAGTAGTTATGTAAAAATTTTTCAGTTAACTCAGAATAGCAAAACAAATATTGATATATATAACTTTTCTCCAAAATAGTAGTATGTGATCCAAATATCCAATTACAGTTACAAGTAATAATGACTTAAAATGAATTAAATGTAAATTGACAACAATTTATACTAGTCAATAGCTATTTTGCTTTCTTTGTTAAAGAACAAACTTGTAAAGTTGATCCAGCCTACAAAAAAAGAATCAGAATTAGTTTTAGTAGCTCTATATGAGAGTGTCCACAACTTAAATGAATCTCCTCCTTCATTTCTCTGCATAATAATTAATAACCATGAGATATGAATATTATTCTTGTGATGATGATTATATTAATAAATTTAACAAAAACCAATCTTGTAGAAATTAATAACAAAAAATAGTCCAAAGTGGGTTCCTTGGGAATGTCTATAGCATATTCTTACTAGTTAATTACACATTAGAATTTTGTTGCAGATGTAGTAATTAAGAATGTTAAAAAGTTCTTCAATAAAGTATTGTAGAAAAGCAAAAACCAAGTAAAAAATGAATTTGTTTGTATATAAAAGCTGCGAAGTCATAATAATTGCCTCCAAATGAATGGCATAACCAAATATCCCTCTTAAAAATCATACATATTCAGCATTAGTGCTCTAATTCTATTCTGAAAAAAAATTATTTGTGCTCTAATTCTAATGGATTCTAATCACAACGTAATTTTTTTTAGTCTTGGCTACAAACTACATAATAAAAAATTAAAATTATATAATACAATTTTATTCTGAAGTTGAATTTATCTTTTTTAGTGGATTAATTTTTTTATTTTCGATAATTAGTTCCAGAACATAACAAGATTTGATATATAATTTGTCTATTTTAATCACACTTAGTAGTTTTTATATTCTATGAAAAGTCAATTCTTTTTGCATACTTGTTATAAAAAGTTTCAAAGTCCTTCACAGAGAAGAATGACATTTCTATGCTTAGAACAATCTAAAACATAGATAATCAAACACTTAAAAACAAGTTAAAAGATGTTTGATTATTGACAGCAATTTCAGGATGAAAAATAAAAAACTTCATAATTAACAAATCAGAAAAACAACAATCAAAAACACTTAAATCAAGTCAAGAATAAAAAATTAACATATGAACTAAATACAGCACAAACCTCATCATTAGAGCTTGTGGATTCCATTGAATTCTGACTTTACTTCAATAAAGAGCAACTTTCCTAATTTGGCCAATAAAATCGATTCAAAATCTTAAGAGAATAAGAACCAACATAAATCAACGTAATGCATTTAAAATAAACTAAAATAGAATATCACATTCGATTAGAAGAGGAGAGCCAAACACGCTGAGAAGAAGAGAATGAATCGCATTAAAAAGAGAAGAGTAACACACTGAGAAGAGACTCAACGGCCATAAAAAGAAGAGACTCAATCGCGCAGAGAAGAGGAAAGTGAAGCGTTGTGCGGAGAAGAGAAGAAATTGAGGAGTGAGGAGCTGTCGTGTGCGATCAAAGAACTGGATTGGGTGGGATTGCTTATTTTGGCGTGTAGGTGTATTGTAGTTATTTTTACAATACCGTATATTTTTTTTGAAAGAAAAAACTCAATACATAAAGTGGAGCAAACAACCTACAGATACAAAACATAAAAAAGACCAAGCAACTCCACTGTTATCTCTGGTATAGCCATCAATAACATGAGTTAAGAACTACACCAATCCTTAGCACAACAGAATGATCTAGTAACACAATCAGCCACGTCTGTTACCTTGTTCTCGAAAATGACATCATTTCTCCGTAACCAAATATTCCATATAATTGAAAAGAATCCAATTAAGCAACACTTGCGCATGTCTTTTGTCAACGGCACAGTCCGCCAACTCTCAAAGTGCTCTTTTAAGGTTCCTGGTATAGTCTACTTCCTTCCAAACTCCTTGATCTATGCGCACCACACCTGTCAGGAGTACTCACAAGTAACAAATAAGTGTTGTATAGTTTCAACATCCTTGTTGCATAGGAGGCACATATTATCATTCCCTTTAATGATCCCGAACCTACTTAATTAATCGCTCCGTTGTATTTACCCAGCCTACTAGTACAAACCAGGTGAACAACTCTACTCTAGGCGGGACTAGTCCTTTTCAAATCTCTTTTGTGAAATTTGTAGTTCAAAATATCATCAGTCATAGTCTGTTCCTGTAAAACCTGAACAAAAGAGTTAGTAGAATAAAAGTCTTTTCTGTCAAATTTTCACACCACTCTATCTTGCACTTCTGCTATTAATCTAACAGATTGCAAGACATGAAGCATCTGATCCAAGGTATCAACCTTCCACTGGCGGAGTTTTCTCCTTCATTGGAAGTTCCAAATCTACTCTATCACATCCCAAAACCTACAATCCCCAATTACTGATCCTTTTTGGTTTGAAATTAAGAAGAGTCTCGAGTAGGAGTCTTTCAGCTTTTCTATTTGGAGCCAAGTATCCTCCCAGAGTCTGGTGGATCTACCATCCCCCACCTCCATAGCCAGGCCATCAATCATCTTCTATCGGACCTGTTGGTCCTTTATTCGTAGTTGACATATGTCTCTCCACGGGTCTCCTCTCACTGGTAGAGTCTGAGTTGACAATAATTGATCAGAAATTAACTTATTACAGGAGCATACAATTTTCTTCCATAACGGATAGTCTTCCTTTGAGAAACGGCCACCACCATTTAAACAGTAAAGCAGTATTACGTACCACCGTATCTCCCATCCCCAACCCTCCAAGCTTCTTCAGTGCCTGAACCATCTCCCACTTAACAAGAGCCATGCCAGGTTGTTCGTCTTCCTTTCCCCAAAAAAATCTTCTCTGTAATGAGATTATTCTATGTGCAACTACATTTGACATCTTATACAAGCTCAAATAATAAATCGATAGGCTGTTTATTACTGACTTTATGAGTACTAGCTTTTTGGCCTTGCTAAAGACCTTTGATTTTTATGAGTTAAACTTTTTTTTCACATTATCTATAACTGACTTACAACACCTTGCAAATAATAATTTTTGTAAAAATAATTAAGTGAAGTGGAAAAAAACTTAATAGTTATGCATTTACAATTTATTATTTATTCTTTTTTAAACATATAAAACAAAGTCTAAAACAAGAAATATTATTAAATCATATCATTGGGTAAAAGATTTCTATGAATATATGTTATGAAATGTGAGGCATTATATATTATCTAGAGGATTGCCTTTTTAAAAAACTATAAGAATTTAAATAAATATAATAGCTATCATAAGTACTCTTCAATTTTTACACATTTAAAAGAAAAACAAAATTAAAAAAATTTATTATAAACATATTCCAATACATCTAACAAGCTATTATGCTTTGTATTTATCGTTCAATTTAGCAAATAAATTTAAAACCGTCACTGGCCACTTGTGTGACTATATATAAATTAAGGAAAAATTTAGAAGTCAATAACTTTATTAAATTCTAACCAGTATGTAATCAGTAAAAAAAAGTGAGTAATCTCACATAATTAAATGAAATTTTATATTATTAAAAATATTATTAATGATTATTTAATGACTACAAATCATAAAACGGGTCTGCTACACATACAAGCCTACAAGCATACAAGTTGGCCCAGCCCAAACGCAACTCACGCGCATGAAGAGAGATAATATGGCGCGTGAAAATCACGCGCTCAACATTCGAACGGTTACGTATGGCAGACTCTTCCACTTCTTCCACTTCTTCCATTTCTCAAGGCGCTTTCAAAACAACGAAACCCTCCCATTTTCGAGCGAAAATCAAAGTTCAAAATATAGAAATCGTAGTTCGAAAACTGCATCAAAACACCATCAAACTCTCCGTGAAGAATCTGAAGAAAAAACAAAGCAACAATACTCAACGTAAGTCGATTAAGATACTGTATATTTTACTTTTCTTCTACGTCGTTCTTCTAGGGTTTACTATTACTCTTGCTTCTTTGTTAACTGTTCTAAGTTCTACGTCGTTCTTCTAAGTTCTACGTCGTTCTACGTTGTTGTTCTAAGTTCTCCTGCTATTTTTGTTGATTTTTGGGGGTTTATTTCGTAGATTCGGGGGTGTAAACTGCTTAACCTTGTAATGTGGCTTGATATTGAAGCATTGTTGAGTGATATCTGACTAATATCTATACGCATGTATCTGAATAATATCTATGGGTGTATCTAACTGTTATCAATGGGTGTATCTTGCGAATATCTTTGGGTGTATCTGACTCATATATATGGGTGTATCTTACTGTTATCAATGGGTGTATCTTTATGTTATCAATGGGTGTATCTGAGTCATATATATATGGGTGTATCTTACTGATCTCTTTGGGTGTATTTTTAGTTTCGGAGAAAATGGCAGCAAGAAACCAAACTAAAGACCTTAAATGTGCCACACATCTCCTGAATGATAAGTTCAGAAACATGACTGAGGAGAAGAAGGCAATTGTGAGGGATCTTGGATTCGGTGGGTTGATGCACATCCCACCACTGAGGGTAGATCACCAACTCTTAAGGGAGCTGGCAAACAACTTCAAACTTGGGGAGAACAAACTGAAGACAGGATATGGTTCTTTCCAAATAACCCCAAAAAAAATAGGTGATGCGCTTGGCATCAATGCAACAGGTAATTAGCTCAAAATTATAGATGTATATTAAGTTGTTGCTTGGGTGTATATTAACCTGAGGATTGGGTGTATTTGAACCGACTTGGATGCTTTGTTGTCTTCCTTTTTGTAGGAGATCTATTTCCTGAGAAAGTTGACTATAAGAAACTTTCTGATGATGACAAAATAATTTATAGAAGATTCCAGGGTAAGACCCTCAAAAGTCTTACCGATGAAATGATGGAAATCGGCGTTGGCAATGAAGAGGAACGCCTGATGTTCAAGAGGATATTCATCCTCTACATACAGATGGCGTTCCTTTTGCCAACGACGATAAACAAAATATCGCCCGTGCACCTGGCCCCAATTTTTAAGATGGACGGCATAGAGGAGAGAAACTGGGGGGGGGGCATGTTTTGACCTTCATGATCAAGGGCATAACAGACTATCAAGAGAAGAAGAAAAAGGCAATCAATGGCTGCCTCTTCGCCCTGATGATAATCTACTTTCATCTTTCAAAAAACAAAGGCAAGAACAGGGTTGAAAGACCACCAAAGCCATGGATTGCCAACTGGACTAAGGAGCAGTTGGTGGAAAGAATGAATGCAGAGAGAGAGAGGAAATTTTGGTGAGTAATCATAATAAGTTGGTGTATTTTATTTACCCGAATGGTGCTAACTAAAATATCTCATGTTTCAGGGGATTGTGAAGTTGGCAGAGACAAGAGAAAAAATGAGAAAAAAAGAAAAAAAAACAAGAAATAAAAAAAACAAAAAAAAGGAAGGCGAGCCCAACATCGTCTTCGGAGACAGAAACTACTGACAGTGACACTTCTACCTCTGAGTCTGAGGCTCAAGAAGACTCAGAGGATTCGGGAAGAAAACACCCCGGCAAAAAGGAGAAAAAGTAAGTACCATACTTGGGTGTAATTTCTTTTTCGGTTTGGGTGTATTTTGTTTGTCCACATTGGGTGTATGTAGCTTATTAAGCAGGGTGTGTTTCGTTTGCTGCGTTGGGTGTATATTGTATATTTAGTTGGGTGTATCTCGTGAATTCATTTGGGTGTATTTTTAGTATGTTCTAAATGACAATTGTTTGCCTTCCAGAATGGAATCAAGAAAAAGAAAGCAGAGGCAAGAGGAGTCAGATTCTGATTCAGAATCTGAATCTGAACCAAGTGATGAGTAATGTCCTGAAATTATTACTCCTTTCTTTTGGCTTCTTTATAAAGATTTTGTGTATTAACTGAAGTGTCTTTTATTGACTTATAGGAGCGAAGAATCATCACCTGGGAAGAAGGAGAAGAAAAAGAAAAAAACAAAAACAACTCCAAAAAAGTAAGCAATTCTTTGGATAAAATTCTGTGATAAAATTAATTTTTCATTTCTGATTGGTACTGTTTTTTTTTTCCACCCAGAACACCACAAAAAAAGAAAAAAGTTGTTGTGGAGGATTCATCTCCCGAAGAAGATCAATACTTTGACGGGTACAGTACCTCGTAAGCTATACTACGGTCTATCATCGTAATTATTTTTGTTAACGTCTTATTTTATGAATGTAGTGAGAGATATGAAATATCGAGTGACGAACTTGATGAATGGCTAGGGGAAAACGTTCATAAATCTGCTGCAGAGGGGTATGTCTTGCTGGGCTGTGTATTTGAGATTTTGGTGTCTTTTGTTTGCTAATAATTGTATCTTGTTTCGCAGGGACAACCAAGCTGACCTGCGATCGACAGAAGGTCGCTATGTGTCCTCTGAAACGTAAGAAGCTTTATTATTTAATAAAATCTTGTTATCATGATTTGGATGTATTCTGTGAAACAATTTGGGTGTATTTTGTGGATCAAGTTGGGTGTATATTGTTTACTAAGTTGGATATATATTTCGTTTGAATAACATGAAATCTGTTTAGACTACCGGCTGTGAACTTGGGAAGTGATGATCCTTCCTCTCAAGGACGCACAGAACAGAGTAGTGTAAACCAGCCGTCTCAGAGCATGTAATTTCTCTTTCAAATAACCGTTACTTTTGTCCTTCTAATAACTTCTACTTCTAATTCTGTATATATTTTTTTTAGAAAAAAAGCCCTTTATTATTTTATTCAAGAAAAAAAAGGCAGCAAAAAAAAGCAAAAACTGCAATTATGTAAGTTCTCAAAAAACAAAGCCCGTCTTCTTTTTGAATTGTTCGGGTGTATTTTTTGACCTTCTTTGGGTGTATTTTAGGTTGACTCCGAATGATTCGAATATGATGGTTGTTAGGGAACAAACGCCGTCGGAAGCGCTTGCAATGTGAGTTTTCCAAGAATATTTCAACCTTATAACCTTATTATTTTCAAATACGTTGTTAACCTTTCATTTTTATTCTTGTTTAGAGTCCCGATCCAGTTTTTTGTGCCGGCATCCCAGCAAACAACCACTGACGCAGATTCCGAACCAACCCCTATGCTACAGATTGAAGGGGCTAGAGAAACGTAAGAAAATAGTATTGGGTGTATATTTATTTAGGGTTTGGGTGTATATTTGCTAACAGTTTGGGTGTATATTCTTCCTGATCGATTTTGTGTAACTGTGCAGCACTCCTGAATCCCCCAAACAACTTCAAGAAACAACACCCAAGCTTCCCCCAGCTCCAACAAAAATGTAAGTTCATTAGACTAAAATCAATCTTTGCTTATCATCCGTATATTCTTATACTTACTCTTATTCTTATACATAATGATGCAGTCATCCAGACGCAGAGGACGCTGCTGCCCTGTTGATGATGGCACGGACAGCAACCTATGTTCCTAAAACAGATCCGGGGATGCCATCATTCAGCCTCGGATTGATAGATTCAAGCCAGGAGGGGGCGTCGACGCAGGAGACAGAAAGGAAAAAATCTCCAGAAACTGCAACTATGCTAGAACAATTAGACAGTTTGGTCCAAAAGTTTGCGTCAAAGGGAAAAGACGAAAGTCCACAAATTCATAGGGAGACTGGGGGAGAAAGTTCTGCAAAGTTTGAAACTCCTGGGGGAATAAATCAAATTCCGGATGATATGAAACAAAAGTGCTACATCTGGGGGACGAGACTGAAGGAAGACGCAGATGGCAATACTAACGAGTATGAGGAGATGTGCACTCTGATTGGCCAAGGAGAATACATTTTGATCAGAATGCACCTTGCATCGCTCCAGGCAAAAAGTGATATAGAATCTCAGGTAATATTAGAATAATATTAATGTTTTTACACCAAAGTCAACTGCAACGTTTATTAATGTAAAATTGATTTCGGCATATATTTCTAGATTGTATCTGCCATTTGCCTCATCCTAAACCAGAAAAATGAAAAGAGGTTTCAGGAACAAATATACTGTCTCCCCCCTGATATTGTGGTAAGTGTTACTTCTACGAACTTTGGGTGTATTTTATGCTTTGATTTGGGTGTATTTTGTGCTTTGATTTGGGTGTATGTTGTGTATTTTCGGTTTTTCATTTCTTGTATCGCAATTCTTGCAGAGCATGGCACTTTCGGATCACCCAAGGGGGGAATTCATATCCCCGAAAACGAACAAAGAATTCAGGGTGGAAGCCTACCCAAGTTTCATTGAATACATAGATAGAAAAAAATTAAGTTCGCATCCATATGTAAGTTTTCGTTTCCTAAATTTGTTAGTACGCTTATTTACTTATATGCCAAATAAAATAACAGACTGTTGAAATGTGGCAATCCTTCAGATTTTTGCTCCTGTTTGCCACTCGGGACATTGGTGGTTATGGCTGATAAATACGACAAAGCGGAAATGTCAAATACTTGACCCGCTACACAAAAAAGCTCCAAGCGATGAGAGAAAGGACATTAATAAATTCACTGTAAGTTGCCTCTGTCTTCTTTACTTTAATAGATAGCTCTATTTTGAAGGTTGAGTTGGGTGTATATTCCATATTCAGTTGGGTGTATCTTGTCCATTCATTCGGGTGTATTACTGACTTGTTTTGGTATTTAAGGGATATGTATTTTCAAGATTGATAACATATGCCGGCGGGAAACCTCTCGAGAAAAGCGAGAAGGAGAAGGAAATTAAAGCCTCATATGTTAAAATTTCAGGCCAAAAAACAAGGTATAAATTTGTGACTCTGAACATTAAACTTTCCTAAATGAGATTTGTAATTTATCTTCTTCGTTTTCAGCTATGACTGTGCTATCTACGTAATGAAGTGGCTTGAGTTAATAGAGCCGGAAAACATTAAAAAGGGGAAGTATGAATGGGATAATTGGACACAGGTAACTGTCTTTAGAACTATATAACTCTGTATTACTTTACTGAATTAATATTTCTGTTTAAACATAACATACTTTTTAATTGTAGGAGGAGGTGGACCACTATAGAGTGGAGTATGCTTCCCGGATACTATTCAGTGAGATGAATACACAGAGAGATCAGGCAATTAGAGAGAGTAGTGCTATAAGGCTGTCGAAGCCATCCTCTGTATTATTGAGTCCGTTTTGTCAGATTAATTCTGCTGATATAGAAACTGGGTAGTTTGTAAATTGAACAAATGATGTAAATATTTGCCATTTATCAACAACTTCTATTCGATGTATATTTTTTCCGATAGTTAAACTATCTGTGATGGTAAACTGCCTGTGATGTATTCAAAAGCTGTATTACAGGTGGTAAAATATGAAGGAAAAATAAAGGCATATATAAACGTAAATTATAAACTGTTACACCCAATGCAAGTCTAACAATACACCCGGGGTTGAATAAAATATACACCCAACTGTCTATGCTGTATTCAAGATGAATGAATTACATGTACTAAAATATGAAGAAAAACATCAACTGAAATATACTCCCGTAACCTGTGAATTTTTACAGCTTTTGATCTATATGTATCTATATATGTGTCTATATGTAAATTGTCAATTAACAAAAATACACCCAAAAGAAACAGAGCTTTTACACCCATACTCTTTATAGCTATACACCCAAAGAGTTATCCCCTGCTGCTGGTACCCTGAGCTGATAATTTATAACTTGTCCCTGATATTGGCTGCAATTTGAATGCGCCGCTGATGCAGCATCAAACAGGTTTATCTGAATATAACACTCCCGCATTAGCTAAACTATTAACTAGAAAAATAAACTCAATCGCCACAAATTTAAAGAACATTACATTTACCTCGCTTAAAACTTTCGTCTTCTTCTTCTTTGTGGCATTTGCAATCTGTTTCGCGAGCTTTGAACCTAGCCTATTTTTTGGACGTCCTCTTGTTCGAATCCTTGGCGGGCTTTGAAGCTCGTTAACGGATTCCAAGTTAGCGTCTTCGTGGGATAAAGAAGATGTCCCCTTCCTTTTGGCTTTTAGTGCTTCCATCTCGGCCATGACGTTATCGTACGCACGGTGCAGAATTGCAGTGAGCTCCTCCGATTCGGAGGCAAATTCGCAAATATTTTGCGAACGAAAAACCAATTGGTCGAACCTCTTGCTTCTTGGCTCCATTAGTGGCTCGTCGTGGCTGCTCTTGATGTGTGTGTGTTGCCTCTTTACCTTCTTGCTCCATCGTTCCAGTATGTATCTAGGGGACACTTGGCTTACTTGTTCGAAGCTTAACACGCTTAGTGCGTGACGGCACAGTATCCCTCTCGACTCGAATAATAAGCATTGGCATTTTACCTCGGCTGCAACTGAGTCGTATGTAACTGCGAACTTGTCGAATATTGAGCTGGAAACTTGTTCTCCGACTTCGTATACTGAATAGCCTAGAGCGGAATTCTTTAATCTGGTGATGCAATTCGCCTTTCCTCTGAATTGGGCTTGGACTTCCCTAAACTTTGCGTGAGTGTACGCATCTTGAAACTGAGTTTCGATGGAGGATTTGGTTGCACACGGTATGACCGTATGAAAATCTGCAGCATCTGATTCTCTCTCTGCTTGCTCCCTGCTTCCGAGGCAATTATCGTACTGTTTGACAAACTGAATGAGCGAGCTGTTCCGGGTGATGTACTTGTTAAAAAATGAATGCATGCTCTCGCTCCTTTGTGTGCTTCTCATCCCTGCCCAGAAGTGGTGATCCAGATAGATAGGAACCCATATGTGACGGTCTTCGTACAGATCTGCATAATACACCCAAACACACACTATAAAATACACCCGAGAGATCGTACAATTTACACCTCAGCTGCAGATTTTAAAAACACATTACCTGAAAGCCACTTGTTGTCCGCAAGACCAAAATTCACCAGAAAATCATTCCAATTCCTATCGAATGAGTCTTTGCTGTGAGAGTTCCAAACAACATGGCTCATTTGTTGTTCGATATCGGCATGTCCCTTGTACCCGTTTAATTTGCTTGGAATCTTCTTCATGATGTGCCAAATACACCAGCGGTGAACTGTTGTTGGCATACAGGCCTCTAAAGCCCTTTTCATTGATGCGCACTGATCAGTGAGAAACCCTTTCGGAGCGTTTCCTCCCATGCAACGAAGCCAGCATTGAAATAACCATTTGAATAATTCAATTTCTTCGTTCTTCATCAAAGAGCATCCGAGAAGTGTTGACTGACCGTGGTGATTCACCCTGACAAAAGAACCACAGACCAAATTATACCTGAAACGAATTACCATGGTCCAGAATGCAAAATCATTAGGTACACCCCAACAAATGCTTCGAATACACCCAATGAGACAGCCAATATACACCTCTGCTGCGGATTCGTAAAAATAAATTAATTTAGCATCATAAACAGGGACAGTTTGTTACCTGTTTGTATTGTAGGTGGTGTCGAATGAAATGACGTCTCCGAAATACTCAAAGGCGGATCTGCTTCTTGCGTCGGCCCAAAAAGCCAGCTTAATCGATTGATCCTCCTCGAGTTCGAGCTCAAAAAAGAAATTCGGATTCTTCTCTTTCATTCTTAAGAAATATTTCCCGAATTCCTTTGCATCTTCTTGTTCGGAAACATTCCGCACTTCCCTAGTAATGTAATTCCTCACGTCCTTTTCGATAAAACTTAACTCGCGGTGACCCCCGGCAGCCGCAACAAATGATTGGTAGGTTTTGCTTGGTCTGATACCGGCCTCGTCGTTATTCTCTATCGTACGACGAATGGACATGCTTAGTTCCCTGTGCTGTTTGAGCATCTCTGCTTTGCTTGGACAGCAGGGGTGTGAATGATCCAGCACAACCTTTGAAATGATCCAAGCACCGACATCCTTCAATGTGTGTATATAAATTCTTGCAGGACAGTTTAAACCGGCTGTCGGATTGGTCTTCTCGGTTGGAGATATTTTAGATCTCCATTTTCCCTCTCTGCTACATGTAATCAGTTGATTCTTAATCTCGTTTCCCTTCCTATTTGTGCACCGAACTCTTGTAGAGAAACCTACAGCCTTGGCGTAGTTCCTGTAAAATTTTCCGGCATCTTCAAGGGTGGTAAAGGTCATTCCGACTTTCGGAACAAGCTCGTCATCAACAACCGAGAGAGGCTGCACAATACACCGTGTCAGAACTGTGAATACACCCATAGATATGATACAAATACACCCAATCATGTCTAATATGATACACCCGAACCAAAACAACTCAACTACAGAATGACCTTTAAAGCCATAAACTGTCAATACACAGGCTGCAGAATACACCATGTCAAAAACTAAAAACACACCCAATCATGTCTGATATAATACACCTGAACAACAACAACTCAATTAAAAATAACAAAAAACCAGTAAAGTGTATATACACCCACACTTCTAGCTAAAATACACCCAAAGAAGAATTGATCTACACCCGAGCGTCTGCTATAAATTCCAGGTAATTAAACAATGTTGAGCAATTTTTAAACTACACAATGCTATACAAATTACTGTAAATCAAACCTCAGGAACTTCGTTAGATCCATAATCCACTTCGCCTGGATTCAGCACACAATCTGAGCTTGAAGGATCCATTATCTTCAAAACGAGTTCAAACTTTGATTTCAGAAAACAACAAATCAAAAGAGAAAACGAAGCTCGAGTTGCAGAGAGAGAAAAAGATAACGTAAACGAAGAACATACTAGTGAGAAAAGGAGAGGAAAAGATCGATGGAGAAGAATGAGGGAAGACGCGCGAGAAGAAGAACAAGCAAATCTCAAAATAACGAAAACGAAGAAGGAAACAAATATTTTAAATTTGGAAGTTAGATATACGCGGGATATTATATAGCGCGTGTAATCAACGTACGTGGAGGGGCGCGTATTTTAACTTTATTGTTTAATAAACTTGTAAAGCATACAAGCAGAGCTTTTCCGATCACAAAAATAGTTGGCCTCTTAGCACTTCTCATAAATTAATCTTACAAATTAATAATACAAAATTATATACACTAGTTGAAGATTATTCATTGACTCAGAAAAAAGTTACAAATTTAGAAGGTCAATGCTCAATACGGTTAGACCAAAGAAGTCAAACGAAAATCTTAGCCTTCTGGGGTTGGACGCGTGGCATATTCCAATAGGCTACACTCTCGTGTCTGCACGGCGTGCTTCCACTTCCTAACTCGCAAGAGAAGAAATACTGCGTTAGAGTTTTTCCCTTTTTTCTTTTCTCTTTCCTTCTTCCTTTCTTTCTTCTTATGCAAAGTTTCAATCGTTTCCGTTCATCAAGGATTCGGAGATGTTCTCGTCTCTTTGGAAGGAAAAGAAAGAAGATTCTTCGAGAACAATGGAGATGCTGTTGACGTTGGTTCTATTCTGCATTCTTCTTCAGCCCGCAAGGGTTTCTTCAACTTCTCAAGGCATTGATCAAGTAATTCCCCAAAAAATAATACAAATTCGTTTTATTTATTTTACTTAATTGTTTTATATTATTGAACATTGCATTTTTTTCTGGAGTGAGAATCTTGCTGAAGTAAATTCTTGTCTGTTTGAATTGTATGATTTTTGGATTACCATAGAATGCAAATATGTGAGGGTTTGGTTCATTATGCTGCAGTATAAAGGTTTAAGTTGTGATACTTCTTATTTATATGAAAATAGAGAGGCTAATTTCATAGTGTATGTTGATTCTTGTTAAGTAATTGCTTCAAGTTGTTGCCTGAATGCTTAATTCTGTTTTCATGCGGTGTTTGGATTTTATGAAATTAGGTTCTAGAGTGTGGAAGATGATTTAGTTCGTTAACAAACAATAAGCATAGTGTATGATATTTCTAGTGGAGATCATGCTGTGTTTTAGTAATTGTTATTTGGCTACACCTTTTTAACTGAAGCATTTCATTGGTTACCATGGGTTGCTTGTATTGTATGAGTATGAATTTGGATTAGAACAGAAATGAATTGAAATTGCGTAAGGGTACATAAGGATTTCGTGCACCATTTTATCTTTCTTTCTTTCTTTCTTTCTTCTTTTTGTTTTTTTAAATTTGGAATAATCCTTGGTTACAATTTGGATCCCTGGTTACTTTTTGTTGTTTGGTTTTGTTCAAGACTTCTGCAAATTTGTTTCAATTCCCATTTCCGTGACAGTGTGAAAATAATTTTTTATTGTTTCTTTGTTACAGGGTTATATAGATTCAAATACTGGAAGGTGAGTGAATTTAATCTTGAGCAATGAAACAGCAATTTTAGTTTGTGTGTCAGTATTAACTTCTTCACGCCCTTGTGATACTATTATTAGTAAGGTGAAGGAAATAAATAACATAAATTGTGTGTGGCTCATAACTTAATAGTTAATACTTAATACACTCCCATCTTTTGTTTTATGTATCTTTTGTTCAGAAAGTAAAAATATATATAAAAAAAGAAATAATTATTTTGATATACTTGAATAATTGTTTTCTTCTTACTTTTGTTCAATCGAGATGTTTGTGCTTCGTTCCTTTTTCACTTTCCAGGAATTGGTGTGCCTAATATATAATGTCACTATTCAGAACTCTGCAGCAGGAACAGGATGGTAATCATCAAATACATTGCTCTAGAGAAAGAAGCAGAGCAGCACAGAAGATCATTCAGGAGGTATTAGAATATTCAAATTTGTGATTTGCATGATGCTACTATGACCTTGTTGTATCATTATGATATAACTGATGAGATGTTCATTTGCTCCGTACATTGATTTTGCTGTAGTATTTGATGCCGTTCGTGGAGAAAGAAAAATATCATATCTCAAGAAGTTGTAAGCTTCACCCCGACAATGATCTATACAGAGATCAGGAACAACATAAATCCCACATTAACATAAATGAATGGCAATGTGGTTACTGCAAGAAAATTTTCTATGAAGAGAAATATCTTGACCAACATTTTGATAACAGACACTCCAATTTGCTAAATTTGGTAAGATGTTTCTTCAATACAATTTCTCTTTTTATAAGGTTACCACTTCTAAGCTTTGTCTTCGGGTCATTCTAGTTTTATTTAAGCTAAGCTTCTCTAAGCTTTCTTATTTCAACGGTTACTATAGAGAAACCTGCTGTTGACTGATAGTGACTAGTTGATCCTCTTAAGGATGAGAAAAAACAGATCCCTTATTTGGGGTTATTTCTGTTGGATGCGTTGATTGTTTAACTTCCCTAAGCGTAAATAATTTCCTGTCAATAATATTCTTTTATCATTTTGATATTAAGATATTGGATATTGGCCTGTCTGAATTTTAAAACTAGAAATTCTGTTGAAAGAAATGAAAAAGACTTATGGCTTTCTTTGCTCAACATTACATGTAGACATGTAGTAGCATCACTAACTGAAAGATCATTGTGCTTGATCCAGAATCAGAGCCAGTGCTTAGCAGATCTATGTGGCGCATTGCACTGTGACATTGAAATCAATTCTGGGTTGAAAAAATCAAAATGTAATCCTGCTGCCGCTGCAAGAAATAAACATCTGTGCGAGGTGTGCATCAGTCCATCTATTCATTTGTTTTAACCAGATTTGTTTCGAGCCACCAATTTATCTCAAAAGATTGAAAAGTTGACAATTTAGCCCTTGAAGGACTAAACAAGTGCATCAGTTGCTATGTGGGTTTGGGAAATTTATCACATTGAGTAATAATCATTTGAACACAATGGACTTATTTAGTTATTCGGAGGTTAAATTGTCTATATTATTAAGTATTCAAGGGCTAAATTGATGGTATAAACAATTTATATCTGTCTCTAATTGTTTTCTACAGAGCTTAGCAGATAGTTGTTTTCCTGTTAATGACGGTCCTGCAGCAAGCCGACTCCATGGTACGATATTATTTTCTTTTCTGTAAAATGTTGCGCCTTATTGGTAGCTACTGCTTTCTTACATTGACAATTTGTCAGAATTCTTCTTGCACCAATTCTGTGACGCACACAGCTGCACTGGAAGCAGGAAACCTTTCTCCAGAGGCCGCCGGGTAATTTAATTAAAATATATAAATGATTTTATCCCTTTCTTTAATTTACCTTAAGAGGATCATTCTGAAAAATCAAGATTCAGAAATCCTGAAGAATTTAACTTGACAAATTGCATAATAATGAGAGAGTGGATTTTCAAAGACTCCTCAATACTTTGTCCAACTATGTGGTGGAAATGAATCTATTTAATATAATTCGTTTGAATTCATTTAACTGGTTTCTTGATATATGCAGAAGAAGACAAATGCATTTTACATCGTTGCTTCCATTTTGCTTTTGATGCTGCTGCTACTTTACTATCTCTATATCTACTTATATCAGAGGTATATATAACTCATTTATCAGAGATTCCAAGCAACTTGCTAATGGATGCGATAAGGTTTTGATTTTTGTCTTACAGAGGGATGAAAAGGGAAACTCAACTGTTGAGGCGCATCTCTCAAACTGGCAGAAAGAAGAAACCATCTTAATGGATAGGTCTGTCTTCTTCGGAAGTTCTCGCTTCTCAAACACTTTCAGAATGCATAGAAGTTTACTAATCTGTGACAACTGCACTCCGAATTCGGCCATAGACGAGTGCAGTTGGAGAAGAGCGAGAAAGACCGCCAAATCTGCTCCTCGTTTTGCATGTTTGTTGTAAGCCAATTTCTTTATGGAAACTTCGCAAACACACAAGAAAAATGAAACTTGATCAGGATCTATTGTTAACCTTTTCATTGTGTAGCATCAGTGTAAACTATTCTTTGCTTTAAATATGATACTAGCCACTAATGTTCTGATTCATCAAACGTGTGTTAAAAACAAGTATAGATACAGATTTTAGATTTCTAATTTCCAACGAATGTTAGATGTCATCATAACTTGGTAAAAGTCGGAAATTAGACAACACTGAATGTAGCCATGAATAAACCATAGTTGCTTTGATTCTTTTGTTTACCTAAGTAATGATTTTGGAAGCAATTTATAAACTCGAGTGGGAATATTATAGGCCTGTAGTTTAATCACAAAAGATTCCATCGCAGTTTTCTAATAACCATGAAACTAACTTTACAACGAGATTGCGGTTACTCTACATCTATGTCAATCTTTTTTGCAGCGTTACTTGCTTTTGGAACTGTTATGTAAAGAACTCCATCTTTGACCTGCGCTTTAATCTTGTCGAACTCAATGTTTTCCGGAAGGGCAATCCTGTCATTATATCTACCATAGCTACTGGCAGGCCAGTCATCTTCATGCCCTTCACTTCCATTTTCCTGACCTTCATGGTGCACTCTCTGTTCCTTCTCTGCCTTCACAACCAGCATGTTCTCTTCAACCCATATCTTTACATCGTTCTTGTTCATACCTGGCATATTAAACCTCATCTTGTAATCTTTCTTCCCTTCTTTTATTAACCACGGCAGCTTCCCTTTATTGTATTCACCGTTTCCGGTTACTATCAAAGGTGAAGCGCTGCTGTATGACAATGGATTCTCCACAATCCTCTCCATTGTGTCCAACATTTGTCTCATTGTTCTTGCTTCTGGAAACTGGTTCAACAGTAGCACTGCAATTCAAAGAGTCAATAGTCAGTGAATTTGAGCCTGTACGTACACGAAAAATGAAAAAATTAAGTATCAAAGTATAAATACATATATTTTTAATATAAATATTTTATTTAAATAATTTACCAAAGGATGAACTCTTGAGCTTTCAAATTTAGAATTCTGATACCATGTTATGATCCCACTCATTCTAAAGAGCTGATGGAAAAGGTACTGAATCAGACATCTTTAACTCTCCATTATACACCTTATACAAATATTTCATTGGCCCCTATATTTAACATGAAGATTGAAACTACAAAAAAGTCCCCAAAAAGTAAAACAGTTAAAGGCAACAAAACCATTGTACCACATCAGCATTTTATATTAACAAAAATAGGAGAATGGTTTTGTCAAATTATGACAACGGAATGAAGTATTAGTAAACGTAAATCAGACCTTTCTTTTTCCCATTACCTTTGGGGGAAGACTGTAGTCCCTTGTTCATCTTAGGCTGCAATTGTTGATGCTGCTTTGTCCTCTGGAAGCTTGCATCATTTCCGGCAGTAGCCTTTACATTGTTGTGGAAAGTTACATTCCTTGCTCTTGAGAATGGTAACAATTTGGTATTGGAAACTCTTATAGATGAAGGGTGAGCACAGAAACTCATATTTGGAAGTGTTGAGGCCATTTAATTTTCTTGTTGCGAGAGTAAAGAAATGATCACGGGAGAAGATGACGTTAGCATTGATGAAATTTATAGGATACGTTGGAAGTTTCTCGAGGCATCTCAGGTTGGAGTTCTAGATTTCTCCATGCAATCCACTCCAGTAGCCGCATGTTCCACATTCCATCAGTTTTGATTTATCTAGTTGGGCTTGGAGAGAATTCTCATGAAACCTATTTTTGTCCTTGTTACTCTTGTGGTTAAGGATCTATTTCGGACTATAACCCATGGTCAAAAGTTCCAATAGCTTTTGTCAAAAAGAAAAAAAAATTTCCCACAGCAAGCTTTCCTAATTTTCACCTTAACAATAATAATAAATAAATAAATAATAAAAATATCATAAATTAATTTTTTAAAATTTCTGTATCAATTATAAAAAAATTAGTTTTTTATTCCAAGAATTTACAGAGGCCAACTTTAAAGTTATTAAACCTGGTTTATTTGTTAGTAAGTTGGCTCCATTATATTTCTCATACATACCAAACATGATATTGAATTGTTAAAATATATAAATTATGTGTATGTTAGCATCTCGCACATTATAATTTTTTATAATAAAACCATTATTTTTTAATTATGTTATTTATATATTAAAATTGATTATTAAATTAGTCAACAACAAAACAACAACAACAAAGCCTTGTCCCACTAAGTGGGGTCGGCTACATGAATCAAACGACGCCATTGTGCTCTGTCATGTATCATGTCTACAGAGAGACCGTTTACATGTAGATCTCGTTTGACCACCTCACGGATGGTCTTCTTAGGTCTTCCTCTGCCTTTCGCTCTTTGTCCATCTTCCATCTCATCCACCCTCCTGACTGGATGTTCTATCGGTCTTCTTCCCACATGTCCAAACCACCTGAGACGCGATTCAACCATCTTTTCCACAATGGGTGCTACTCCAACTCTCTCCCTTATATCTTCATTCCTTATTTTATCCAATCGCGTATGACCACTCATCCATCTCAACATCTTCATCTCTGCCACACTCAGCTTATGTTCGTACTCCCCTTTAGCCGCCCAACACTCCGTACCATACAGCATAGCCGGTCTTATAGCGGTGCGATAGAATTTACCTTTAAGTTTTAAAGGCACTTTTTGTCGCATATAAAACCAGATGCACTCCGCCATTTTGACCAACCTGCTTGGATCCTATGATTTACATCCTGTTCAATCTCTCCATTATCCTGTATGATGCACCCAAGATACTTAAAACTTTTAACTTTTCGTAGGATGTTTTCTCCAATCTTCACCTCTATATTGGAGTTTTCCCTTCTCAGACTGAATTTACATTCCATATATTCCGTCTTGTTACGGCTTATGCGCAGACCATACACTTCTAGAGCTTCTCTCCATAACTCCAACTTCTTATTTAGGTCTTCCCTTGACTCTCCCATAAGGACGATATCATCGGCAAAAAGCATGCACCATGGCACAGGCTCTTGGATGTGCTCTGTGAGTACTTCCAAGACTAATGTGAAAAGGTATGGACTTAAGGATGATCCCTGGTGTAATCCTATACCAATAGGGAATTCCTCTGTCACACCACCTTGAGTCTTCACACTAGTTGTGGCCCCATCATACATGTCTTTGATTGCCCGAATATATGCGATCCTTACTCTCCTCTTTTCTAAAACCTTCCATAAGACCTCCCTTGGTACCCTATCATACGCTTTTTCCAAATCAATAAACACCATGTGCATATCCCTTTTATTACTACGATACCTCTCCATCATCCTTCTTAATAGGTATATCGCTTCAGTGGTAGATCTGCCTGGCATAAATCCAAATTGGTTCTCTGTTACTTGTGTCTCTTTTCTCAACCTCCGTTCTATCACCCTTTCCCATAACTTCATAGTATGACTCATAAGCTTAATCCCTCTATAGTTTCCGCAACTTTGTATATCCCCCTTATTCTTGTAGATAGGTACCAAGGTGCTCTTTCTCCACTCATCAGGCATCTTCTTTGACCTTAAAATCTCATTAAAAAGCTTGGTTAACCAGTTGATGCCTTTTCCTCCAAGACCCTTCCAAACCTCAATCGGGATATTATCAGGTCCTACTGCCCTGCCATTTTTCATCTGCTTTAGAGCCTCTTTTACCTCGAAGTCTCGAATCCTTCGACAGTAGTCAAAGTTTTGATCTTCTTCCCTTGTGCATAATCGACCAAGGCTCGGAAGAGTCTTCTGTCCCTCATTAAATAACTCGTAGAAGTAGCTCTTCCACCTTTCATTAATCTTCTCCTCTTGAGCCAACACCTCTCCATCCTTATCCTTTATGCACTTAACCTGATCCAAATCTCTCGTTCTTCTTTCCCGACTCTTTGCGATTCTATATATACATTTTTCTCCTTCTTTCGTGCCCAAAGACTGGTAGAGACCCTCATATGCTCTTGTCCTTGCTTCACTTACAGCCACTTTTGTCTCTTTCTTAGCCGCCTTATATTTTTCCCAGTTATCTGCATTGCGGCATAAAGACCACTCTTTAAAGCATTTCCTTTTTATCTTTATCTTTTCTTGTATACTTGCATTCCACCACCAGGACTCCTTGTCTCTTGGTCCTATTCCTTTAGATTCACCAAAACTTTCTTTTGCTGTTCTTCTAATAACTTCTGCCATCTCCCTCCACATCTCTTCCGCGCTTCCATTCCCATCCCACTTTGCCTCTTCTCCTACCCGTCTTAGGAAGCTTCTTTGTTCCTCACCTTTCATCCGCCACCACCTCGTCCTTGGGTTCTTCGTATGATGTCTTTTCCTCAACTTTTGCTCAACGCGAAAATCCATGACGAGCACCCTATGTTGTGTTGTCAAACTCTCTCCCGGGATAATTTTACAGTTAATGCAAAATTTCCGGTCGACTCTCCTCAACAAGAAGAAGTCGATTTGAGAGCTTGTCATGCCACTCTTATAGGTTATAAGATGTTCGTCTCTCTTTTTAAAACATGTATTTGCGATGAGAAGATCAAAAATTGAGGAAAAGTCCAAAATAGTTTTACCTTCGGCATTGATCACCCCGAAACCATGGCCTCCGTGAATACTCCCATATCCAGTCACTTCTCTCCCAACATGGCCATTTAAATCTCCTCCTAAGAAAATCTTATCTCCCAAAGGTATGCCTTGAACCAAACTCTCTAGATCCTCCCAAAACCTTATCTTGTGTTGTTCGTCTGAACCCACTTGCGGTGCATAGGCGCTAATCACATGGAAAGCACCTCCCTCTACCACTAGTTTGATAGAGATGATCCGATCTCCCACCCTCTTGACATCCACTACGTCCTTCTTCCACTGCTTATCCACAATTATTCCAACCCCATTCCTATTCTTCACCTTTCCTATATACCAAAGTTTGAAACCAGAAGTATCCAACTCCCTAGCCTTTGCACCAACCCATTTCGTTTCTTGTAGGCACATAATGTTAATCTTCCTCCTTGTCATGGTGTCCACCACCTCCATGGACTTTCCTGTTAGAGTGCCTATGTTCCATGTCCCAAATCTCAACCTTCTGTCGTTTCGACCTTTATCTTTTCCTTTGTGAACTAGCTTATTTACCCTCGTCCGTTCACGAAAACGCGAGAACCCTTGCTCATTTAACACTACATCCGGGCACCGATGCAGCGGCTCTTGCTTCGACACCGTACTCGAGCCATACGACGCGTTGCTTCCGGGCAACGACCTAACTTTAGCGCAATAATGTCTTTGATTCATGTCATGGGGGTTCGGCTATATTTTTATGTTGGTTGCCGAAGACCTAACACAACCCTCCTCCTTTATCCGGGCTTGGGACCGGCTATGTACCGCAAGTGTAACATAGGCGGAGTTTGATTATTAAATTAGTCATTTATATAAAATAAATATTAAATATTAATTTTTTGTGTGATAAAGGTATTCAATATGTTAACTGATGGATGGATATGTTTTTTTAAATATATTTTTTTTATTAATGTATTGTCTCTTTTGTTAAAATATGTATTTAATTCACATTAATTAAACTTTTAACTTGCGTACTTTTTTATTATAAATAATTAATATTATTATATTAATTATAATTTATAAAAAAATATATTTATGTTATTTGAACAAATTCGGACTCTTAGGTTAATAGTTTTAGTGAGACGAATTTGAATTTTACCATTAAATTATAATTAAATTGTCTCCTATATTGAAGTTAAATACAAAACATCAAAACTCAAAATTACATTATTTGTTAAATGATGATCATACAAATTAAAATGCACATATCAGATGTTAAGTTTATTCATATCATCTACATATATAGCATATATAACAAGTTTATAGTTTTACATTTCTATTCTACAATATTCATAAATTATACTCAGATTATATATAATGACACAATAATAACTCAATAAAAAGATGTACTCAACAAATGAATTTTGTTGAATAATTATGAATGCTTATTGTTAGTTAAGTTGTGAATTTTGTTGTTTTAACTTGTTATTAGGTTGAATTATTATCGAATCATTTTGACTTATGAGATTATTGGATTGGAGTGATTTGCTGTGTGTTCCTGTGAACCTGTGATTTTCACTACAAAGATTTTTATTTATTTGTGGGAGTTTTTTCTCTTATTTGTGGAAGTTACTAAAACCCCTAAAATTTGCGTGCTTTTGTCGGAATTTTTAAAAATTTTCAGTGGAGATTTTGTATGTGTTTAGTGGAGGTTTTATATTGGATTTTTGTGGCAGTTCTTGGTCAATGTTTGTGACGGTTCAAAACCCCCACAAAAAGACTTTTTCATTTTAAAAATAACAGCTATTTTGTGGAGGTTTCAAACCTTCACAAACCTGTCAATATAATTTTTAAAAATTAATCTATATTATTATTACACTACTGATCATTTATTATTAAAAAAAATATTTAAGCAAGGCATTAAAAATGTAAAAGAAATATTTTAAAACAAAATATAGTACACTACCATCATTTTCCAATCACATTAATTACAACTAGAAAATATTAAAAATAATATGATAAAATACAAACTTATATCCAAACTCCTGGACAATGAACATAACTAGATAAATATATTTGCAAACAATGCAAATAGATCTTGACTTTTAGCTATACCATTTATCATCCAGAAAGAATGACAAACTAACAATGCAGTTAATAAGGCCTAATGCTTACACTAGCTGTTGCAGTAGCTATTAAAGCTAAATGTTACTTAAACCAAATGTAAAACCAGTGAGAGAGAGCATTAGTTATGATCCATGGTAACTGTCAAAGTATCCATCGTGGCTTCATACTCACCCTCTCCCTCTTCAAAAGAACTCTTTCTTCTCATCTTCTTCACCCAAATAAAACCTCAAGCCCCAATTTGTGAAGGCACAAGGATAGAAGATTAAAGAGGGACCACAAATAATTTTGAAGAGAAAGAATGAGAATAAGGTCACGGGATGCCGTTAACGACTTTACATTTTTTGACAATGTACCACAATGCTGTTAGTTGCAACAATTGATGTTGGGATCCCAAGTTTTATGATCCAAATTACAATTTCATACTTCAAACATAACATAGATCATCAACCAAATCACAAACTAAAAATAGAAAAAAAAAACTATACAGCAACGAGGAACAAGAACAATATGCTTTTTTTTGGGGACACAGATTATAACAACAATTTTACGGAAATAGTCATACGGAATAAGATACACGAACGTTATAGGGATTTTGGCAGGGTTCAGATGACTCTAGCAAATAATTGTAATGGAAGAAAAGAAAAGGGTCAAGAAGAATACTCCTTTATTTCTTTCATCCTTTCATAATTAATGAATACTTCACTGAAACAATATTCTTCACATCTCATACAAAATTCAGTTTTTCAATTTCAACAGATGAAGCTATCCAAAGACAAACACAAGTTTCATGATGTCAACTGACACAATTTCAAACCAGTTTTGGCCAATCAAGAAGCGGATGCCTACATCATTTTTTTCTGCGTGGATCCCGGCTAAGCTCATATTTCTTCAGTGTTTTGATGTAATTTCTCATGAGGGTAAACTTGTTACTTCCCAGGTGATAGAAATAATCCCACGAATAGATTCCAGTTTTGTGCAAGTCATCAAAATTAAGCCTGGACAATCCGATTCATCAACTATGCATCACATTCCAGTTTGAGGGATTTAGATATTGAAATTTATATCTAATGTCTAAGTTTGATGTACCTTACCCCATAGTTCCCTACCGGTTCTGCAGACATGATTCCCACGTGCCGTCTCCCAGATATTACCTGGTTCGAGGGATCAATTGGAATGTAGTCAAATCAAAACAACAGAAAAAGAAGTAACAAGGAAGATTAATCAGACAAGAGACCTCATTGATTCAATTATGAAAGTGTACCAAAACTCAGGATATAGTTTCCAAAGGGTGCAGTTGAAAAAGCATTCTGAGTTGCAGAAAGCAAGTACCTTTTCACCTCCAATTGATCTGATTTTTCCATCAACCGCAGGACTGTTTATTCTTAGAAACTCAGCCGACAACTTGAATACACGACCATCGGCAAATTCCACCTCCACCTGAGAACAGTCCAGGAATCATGCATAAGGTAGGGGAAATAAGCATAATTTCTCCAAAAGAAAGTTGTTTCAAGATGCAAGAACAATATGACAAGTAAGGATACAACAGAACCAAAGCCTTTAACCACTACGTGTCGTGTATAGTGTAACAACAGACATTAGGAGAGTTCAGTGTAATTAACACAAAACATAAAACAATAATGCTTTCCTTCTTTTCTACAGCTTCCAATTGTGTAATGATGATACAACATAACACACCCTTTCAAACCCAAATAGCACAATACTCAACCCAGTTATACCCTAATTAGATACACAACATTCTTTCTTTTCTTTTCTTTTCTGTAAAAACTAAATGATATATAAGAAGAATATCATTCAGTATTTACAGCGTGTACCTTTCTAATCTTTCAACATGTCTGTGAAAGAAACACATTCAAAAAATTCATGACCTTTACACCAAATAGAGGCCAAACAACTCATCCAATCCCATGGTGAATTATACTCCAACCAAATACTGAAATACTTCAGATATGGTGTATAGTGCACTATAGCAAAAAGATTTGATTCTCTCTCTCCTTCGGGATTCAATTAAAGGTGCATAAGTCAAATAAATTAGTAAATTACAGGAACATTGTACTAATAGTAAGTAACATTTTGTTATATTTGTAGCTAAATTTTCCTTCTTCTAAACTTCTACCCTATTCTCGGAAAAAAGGAATGTACATTTTTTCAAGGCAAGCTAAGAAATAAACTTTCATCTTCTAACTCAATCATGCAGTAAACAATATTAGAAAAAATAACAAAGAAAAATTTCCTTTTTTGATTAAAAAAGGGAAGAAGTGCTAACCAATTTTGGGGCTTGAAGAGAGAACCTGGTGAGTCGGGGCATAGCCTCTGCTACTGTGTTGATGCTCCGAATCGCAGCCATGGCCATCAAGGTAGCAAGGGATTTGATCGAATTCTCTTTTTCTTTTCCTTTATCCCTAAGTCAGGCTAGATTCTATTATGAAGAAAGAAATGAGGCTCTGATACTGTATTTATTTGAAAGGAAATAGTGAAATACTGAAACAAGAGTAAAAGAAAGGAAATTGAAATTTGTAAGGATGTTAATGATTTTCCTTTTTTGTTTGTAGAACCGATGAACCGGCCTGAACCGCCGGTCGAACCGAACCAGGTCCCGGCCGGTTTTAGATAAAGGGAACCAGCTTCACCCTCTCTCTCTCTCTCACGCATTTGCTTCCCCCTCTCAAAGAAAACCCTAGCCTCCGTCACTCTCCTCTTCAAGCTGTGTCACCGCCACCGTCCTACCGCCGCCGTCGAATCTGGTCCAGCCGTCGTCCCTACTGCTTCACTCGACCGTGCTTCCCAGTCTCTCACTCGACCAGAAGCCAGAACTTTGAAGTGTGAATCACTCCCCCTTCTCCAACCCTAGCCTTGCTTCTCTTCGATCCGGTGCCGCCGCCCGTCCGTTGAGCCAGTGCCGCCGTTCGTTCGGTCAATCAACGTTCTGTCGGCATCGTCTTCGAAGGTCAGAGGCAATGATCGCTTGTTGTTCGTTTTTTTTTGGTTTTTTTGTGTTGTGATTTTAATTTACGGAAAAGTCTAAGGAGCCAGCAGTTTTATTGAATTTTGGCCAGCATGTAACCAGCAGAGGAAGGTGAGCCATTGGATGAAATTTCACATCAATCTCACACCATCAAATCATCATTGATGGCTAGTTGATGGCTAACAATCACAAAAATTGTTGGCCCCCTAGAATTGCTCAAGTAACTGAGATTATTGATTATTTGGATCAGATTTATTTATTCATGAGATTAATGTTAATATATTGTTCGCATGGAAGTTTGTTGGAATTGAATTGGAACCAATGGTTTGCAGTTTGTATCAAGAGTTGTTAACTGGTATTGACCTAAGTTTTAACAATTAATTAATTTCAGAACACAACATGTTATAAAACTTGGAGGGTTTTTTCCTTCCTTTTTATGTATTTATTTATTTTTCCAGCCTGAGGAAGCTAAAGTAGAATCCTAAAGATGACAAGAGCAGTTGAAGTGCTATTTCATTTTGTCAAATGATTTTGTGGTTCACTTTTGATTAGATTAAATGATGGCTTGGATGGACTAGTTTAGTTCAAAAATGTAAACTACAGATAGGAACTTTGTCAGATCAAGTATAAATACAACCGTTCCTTATGGTTCTTAGTTCACAAATACTCTCCAATCTTGATTGTATTCTTATCTATAATCTATGGCTTTTATTTTGTTGAAATTGAAAGCTTATATTGAGGTGTATCTGGGATATTTTTCGTACAAGTTTGACAGCAACAGCGGTAAAAGAAAATGACAATTGTGCTTGCACAAGTATGAAAATTTTTCATGTAACTGAAACCAAAGCATTGCAATTGCATTAATGAATACAGGCATGTTTCTATCTTTACATTGATTAATGTATTATATATTTAGGTGTTGGATTTAGTAGAAATCGAACTACTACTTTCTCCCACGAGATTCGAAAACATTATCATTCTTCCTCATAGACTCTCTCGGGAGTAAAATTTGTATGCTCCAACAATGGTCCAAGCCTTACTAACTTAGGATGATTGAACAAATTTTTATGTTGCCATTTTATGTTTAGGTATATTTTTTAGGTTTAATTACTCTGTTGGTCTTTATAGTTTTGTAAAATTTTCAATTAGGTCCCTATATTTTTTTTCTTTTTAATTGAGTCCCTGCACTAATTTTTTTTTTCAATTAAGTTTCTCTTAGTAGTAATTGGCTTAATTTTATAGAGACCCAACTAAAAAAAAGAATTGGTATAGGAACCAAAATAAAAGGAAAAAAAAGTGTAGGGATCCAATTAAAAAAAAATTGGTGCAAGGACTCAATTAAAAGAAAAAAAAGTATAGGGACCTAATTGAAAATTTTACGAAACTATAGGGACCAACAAAGTAATTAAATTTATTTTTTATTTATCTTTTAAATTTGTACTTTTTTTTAAAGATTTTAAGACTTTTGTTGAAGACATTTCATGAAGTGTTTTAAATTTAGAAGATATTTTAAAGTTTATATTAGATTATAATGATGTTTTAAGAGTGTTTATTTATTATTTTATTAAAAATGGTTTTTTCGGTTGAATTATGATTAAACTGGTTGAACTAATAAATTAATGAACCAATGATTATATCAGTCCAATGACCGGTTCGGTTTTCAGAATAGTGGCTAAAACATATCTCTTTGCCCTCTTTTATAGTGTGTTGCTGGCTGCACCAAAACCTGAAACTTAAAATCTTTAGTCTCTCGAACACTCAGAAACCTGCGCCATCGATGGATCCTCCAGCTGAGCCAGTTAGCTACATCTGCGGAGGTTTCTCTTGCTTCTCCCATCTCATCTCTCATATTTGTTTCTTTGATAATTCTTCTGCCTATGAGTGGTTTTGGATTTTAGGGTTCTGAAAGACAATTTGTGTTTTTGAAGTTTTCTTTTTCATTTGTTTCTTCGTTGTGCAGATTGTGGTATGGAGAACACGCTGAAACCAGGTGATGTTATACAGTGCAGAGAGTGCGGCTACCGTATCCTTTACAAGAAGCGCACTCGTCGCAGTAAGCCCTCTCTTTTACAATTTGAATTTCATAATCCTTGTTTTTCAATTTTCCTTTCTTGTTTTCTCATAATTTTAGTTTATGTAATGTGTTGTTCATGGACGCCTAATTTTCAATGCGTGAAAACGTGCACTTTGTTTGGATGGTTTATTTTGAATAATGGAGGTAATCGTAACCCTAATTTTGGTTGGGGGTAAAATTGGGAACACCTTACCCAAATGAAACTCATTCGGAAATATATCCTTACAGTTAAACTCTCTTAGGTTTTAAAATGTAGTTGCATGTTTAGGCTCCAAACTAGTCAACAGAATTGACCTTTGATTTTTGACAGAGGGTTTGAGTCTCTGCCTCCTTAGAAGTTAGTACAATAACAAGTACTCGTATTTAGAAGTAGTAACGTGGCTTATTTTTGTGTTTATTTGGAGATTCAAGTTTTCATTGGAGCATTCGGTAATCTTGCTTGATTCCTAACAACTATACACTGTTCGAATTTGATGCTTTTTTTAAAGAAAATTATGGAGGAGGATCTAGGAGTTTAATTAACCCAATCATGTTAACAATTATTTGTTCCTCTTCATCATTTTGGGTAGTTGCTCATATGATAAGTTATATCTATAAGAGTTTGGTGGAAGCACCGAACCCTAAACAACTTAACTGGTGCTCCAAGGCTCCTTTTTCAAATATAACCCAATAAGAACAACAAAACCCAATGTGAAATGAAATAGATCAATCAAAAACATCATATGTTAGTGTTGAATGCTATCCATCTTCTCTGTGCCCAAGTCACGGAAAAATGGAAAATTATTAATAGCTAGGATTCTTCTGAGAATAACATGCTTGCATTTGATGCACTACTTTAAGACATACATGCAGTTTATCTACAATGTTCATTTACGTCTTTCTTTCTTTGGTTTTTATGCAGTTGTCCAGTATGAGGCACGTTGACGAAAACTGCTGTCGCTTTGGCAAGTATTTTCCAATGCAACCGTTATAGACTTGTAATGAAATTGTGATGTGAATGTGCTGTTCTGTTTAAGTGAGTCGTATGAAACTGAAATTTTACCATCAATGATCCTTCTAGTCTTGAACTATTAAAATGATTCGGACTTTTTAAAACAAATTGATCACCTACTACTATATTGCATGTTAAGAAAAAGTACAAAAAAAAGTATAAAAAATCAACATAACTCAAATTTATAAAGACTAAACATACACGTAAACTATGTTTCCTCTTTAGTCTTTACTCTATCATTGTTTCAATCCCCCACCCCCTCTCTTCTATTTCCTTCTGATCAGCCTTTTTTTAACTTTTTAAGCTACTTGACAATCACAAGTTAAAAAAAAAAGCATATTGTATTATTGTGAGGACAAATTAAGATATAAAATGAAAAAAGAAAAAAGAAATTCAAGCAGCTACAAGCTGTCTCATAGTAATAGGAGATGCATATTTTGAAGGTCCATCAAAAAGTCTATCGACAAAGATGCGAGTAGCAGCTTCAGTAGGATGGACAGGATCCCAGAAAAGATAGTCTTGTCTGTTGGAACAAACAATGGAAATTGGGAGACATGGAAGCTCAGCATTCAGTTTACCAATTCCACAACAAGCAGTTTTTATTTCTGTAAATCCTGAAAATGGCATATATGAACTCTTAAAAATGAGATATAGGGATCAAATCTAAACATTTTTTTTAATTTTTGGAACATTATTTTTCTTTAATGGAGACCAGAATCAAAATTCACATATTCATAAAGGACAACAAACTTGTAGAGTTTTACATTTTTTCCCACCAAAATTCGTTCAAAATTGCTTCAGAAAAATTTTTTTAATGAGTTACAAATTGAAGTGTCTTTTAAGATAAGAAGAGAGCTTAAGATTGATTATATATATAATATTTGTTTATATTCAGCGTAAGTTTTGTTGACTTACACAGTTGAATAATTTCTTATGCACCATAAATTTTATCTATCAAGTAGTTAAATTCTGACATCTTACTATATAAATCAATCTAAAAAGTTTGCGAAATTTAGAATTGATTTAATATGCCAGAGTTTAAATAAATACTCATTAAATCCACGGAAATGATTAGGAGCCGATACGTACCAACTACCAACTGCGTTACTAACTTGTTTATTTTTTTTAAAAGGAAAAGACTGAAAAATTATATAAGACAAGTTTTGTAGGTATTTTCCTAGTGTCCTAACTCCCAATATATATGCTAATTATACTAAAAAGATGTATATGCAATATGAGTTCTTTATTTATCATTATGATTTTATAAGTATGATAACAATACCATAAGAAATTGGGCTCTGAATGAGATCTTCGATAGCGGCATAAGTATCGAAATAGGAGTATCTTATGTCCTTTTTCTCCAATTGCCAATTCTTCAACAAGGTTTTAAGATCTTCATTATATTTAAGTGCCCAATAATTGGCTTCCGAGAAGCATTCTGTTTTGTTCTTAAGCCTGTTTGAAGGGCAGCATCCAATTGCACCAATTCCCGCAATTTCAAATTTCCTTGCACCTTGCTCGTATAATCTCTGCCAAATAAATACCAAATCAAAATAATAAAATGCATACAAGATAAGAGTTGATCCCAATAAAATTTAAAAATGATCTGTTTTATTCTTTGTTGTTTGTTTACTATGTTTAAGTGATCATTTGGCGGTTAAATGTTGGTAAACTATATCTTGTCATGCCAATATTTTAATTTGCCATGTCTAAATTAGATACATCTAATTTTTTTAATCGAAACCAATTTATTTATAAAGACCAGAACAAAAACTTATTTATAAAAATTAGATAACATCTAAATGCACTAAACCATTCTTAATAATTATGATCAGAGGATTATCAAAAAAAAATAAAAATAAGGTTTAATTACTCTCTTACTCCCTATAAATTTGTGAAATTTTCAATTAGGTTCATATATTTTTTTTCTTTTTAATTAAGTCCATGCACTAATTTTTTTTTTCAATTTAGTCCTTCTTAATAGTAATTGGCTTAATTTTATAAGGACCCAACTAAAAAAAAATTGGTAAAGGGACCTAAATAAAAGAAAAAAAATTGTAGGGACCCAATTAAAAAAGAATTTGGTGCAATGACTCAATTAAAAGGAAAAAAAAGTATAGGAACCTAATTGAAAATTTTGCAAAACTATAAGAACAAATAGAGTAATTAAACCTTTTTTTTATAATCCTCTTATCATAATTATTAAGCATGGTTTAGTGCATTTTCACTCAAAAACAGTTTTAAGCATCCAATTGCATACAATTATTTATAAGATTAATGGATTACTAAAAGTGGGAGCTAAAATAGACGACATATTAGAATCAAATTCAAATAGAATTTTTTTTTTTTTTTTTTTTACCTGTAGTTGAAGTTTTAGGGAGGAAGTCATGGAATCAACGTATTGTTGAGGGGTGCTTTTATTTTGAAGATCCTTTGAGTTGAAGTAACCAAAGAGATCGTTGCTTCCAATCACAACAACAAAGATGGATTTCGAGAGATGACACTGAAGTTCAGGTCCTCCTATTTGTTGGGTCAATTGCCCTTGCACTTTGATGTAGTAGTCCACTTGATTTGGCAAAGGTATGTTTTGCCTCTGCAAATAATAATAATAATAATATAGAAAATTAACTTTTAGTTAGTCAATAATATTAGTTATTTTTTAATTCTAAAGAATTTTATTTTTTTGGAAAATTTAAGATTTATAATTTAGAGTTTAAAATTAAAAATTTATTATTTAAATTCTAGAATTAAGATAAATAAAATAATTTTTAAAATGTTAATTTCATAGTATTATTTTAATAATAATAATAATCAAGTAGGGATTGCTTATTTTGGGACAGCATCATAAGAAAGGTCAAGATCGCTTTTTATATATTTGTTTTTTAACCGATATTTAATCAATTTTATCATGAGAGATTTTATGATTTTTCATTAAATATAAAATTTCAACTCCATATTATTTGTAAAATAGTTTTGTTATTATCTATAAAGTAGAAATGCTTTCCTGAGTTACTATATTTGTTTGTTAAACACATTTTAAATATGACACTTGTCAATTATCTGTGTCTTCTCGTGTTTAATATCCATATATCACATGTTATATATTCTCTCTTACAATGGGAATAGTATTATGTCGTTCCGCTTATATACTTTTATTTAGAATTGAATACAATAAACATTAACATGCGGGGATAGCTCAGTTGGGAGAGCGTCAGACTGAAGATCTGAAGGTCGCGTGTTCGATCCACGCTCACCGCAAATCTATTATTTTAATTGTGTATACGCGTATTTGGTCATCTTTCTTCCTTAAATCTCAATCTTTAATTAATCAATGTTTCTCTCATGGACCCCACTTCCATAAAATCCACCTCTTTCCCATGCCCCACTTTATGTCCCAGTTTGTGGAAAAATAAATTGGATTGTATGAAGGTCTCTTTCAGTTCCTTTAACTACCAAACAGAGATTACAAAAACTGATATTAATGATATTTAGATCCTCAATCTAGACTATTCAACTCCTAATGCAGTAATATCCTAGCTAGGTCCCATTATTTTCAACATATAACAATGTATGAACAGGGTAAAACAAAGGGAGAAAAAAAAAGCAATTGAAGAAAGGAATAAGAAAGATTGAATGAACTTACAGAAATTTCATCTGTTTTATCACTGAATATTCCAGCACCTCCAGAGGCAAAGCTAACACCACCCAAAAATGACACATTCTTGTTGTTGCGGGACTTGGACAACAAAGAGAGGTAAGGTGGTGAAGTTGGGATCCCCAATTTCTCAGCTTCATAATTTGAACCAAATATTAGCATCAAAGTTATATATATAGTTCATGCTTCAATAAAAAGAATAATAAGCCCATGCTATGATAACTAACATAACTTTTGGAGTTAAATTAATGAAAAATTTTATAGGGATTAAAATCAAAATCCATTATATTTACAAAAAACTACAAATTTATTTTAAATTAATAGAAAGATAGTACTAAAAAGTTAAAAAAAATATATTGCAAAATGGTTATTAAGTAAAATTATTGGTTAAGAGAATAAAATTGCATTGAATGTACATTTGGATTTTTTTTTTTAAATTATATTTTCTATCAATCCACTCTGATGATTTTATTTATATTTCACAGTTCACACATCAACTTTTTTGAATTTAGAGCATAAAACTGACTTCCATGTTATGCCATTTATATGTTTTTTGGGAGTCATCCCATCATCAATCATGAATTTTATTGAGGAAATACCGAAATAGGGAATAATTTGGACAGAAAAATCTCTCTGTGTTATCTTTAAAAGTAGTATTACTGATTTGTAATATTTGAAAAACAAATATTATCTTTTTTTTTTTATTTGTAATGAACTAATGAATATTTAAATGACTTACCAATAAAATCTGCAGCATTCTTGCCATTACTAAACCTCCCATTTGGTTTTTTTGTAGGATAATCAATACCATAGTGAGGAAGAGCAGCTCTTTCAATAGAAAGAGCCAAGTAATTGTTATTGCCAACATCAACAAGAGAGTCACCAAACACATAAACAATTGGAGTCTTATTTTGAGCCTCTAAGAATCCCAACAAGTTCATGAAGATGAAGAAAGAGGGGAAGAGGGAAAAGCTCCAAAGCATAATAACACTTTTCCCCATTTTGGGATGTACCCTACTCACTAGATTATTATTGGAATTGAGTTAGGTTTTTGTATTAATTTATGGTATGTGAAGGCTCAGAATGGTTGGCAAGAATTTAAAGGAGAAAAAAAAAAGGTGGTGGGTATGTGAATGTGATGATATATGTGTAATAAATATGTGTGAACAGAATTCTGAATCACTAAGAGATAGTGGAGCAAAAAAAGAGTACTGTCCATATACTCAACCAACACTGATTTTATGGTGGTGTTTTTTTTTATATATATATATATATATATATATATATATATTTTAAACAAATTTAGTACCCGTCAACTCACTAAAATCAGATATATATGTTTTAGATTCAACAAGCTAATAAAAATACGACTCATTCTTAAACATTTTTTACTATGTATAAAATATTATACCTTTTTAATAAATTTTAAGTTTTCATGTATTATAATTTATATTAATGACTTATATTCAAAATTTACAATGTAAAATTTATTTTATTATATAAAAATTTATTTTTTTTAATGTGTAATTTTTTTATGTATAAGTATATTTAAAATGAGAAGACATGGATAAATGACTCATTTAATCTTTATTCATTTATCTTTAATTAATATTATTATAACAAGGATATATGTGATTTTATGAAAATGATATAACTTAGATTTTGGTTATCTTAAAATTTATTGAGTGACTGGAATAGCTCTATGTTATAAACCAACAATTTCTAGCAATAGAGATGATGAAAAAACCAGTCGAAACAAATATTTGCGGGAATTACTTACGATTTAGAATTAGATGGGGACCCGTAAAATCGCATGACCCGCCCATGTAAAATGGACAAGGACGATGACATAACCACATAGGTACTCACTAAATCCACGAGAATATAAAATTACTGATATACCTAATTTATATATACATACATTTATTTTTTAAATTTAGTAACTTAATTCCTACCTTCAATTTGAATCTTTCTTTTTTTTAAGACTCATTTTTAACCTCAACTCTCTCTCTTTAACTTATTTTTTCTATCTCTCAAGTCTGTCACAATATCACTTAATATCGTCTCAAAAATTATATTAAGTTATTATATTCGAATATGTTTTTATATTTTTTTTAAATATTATTTTTCATAATAAATATTATAAATTATTGAATTATATTAAATTGATTAATTTATTATTATATTATATATATTTTTTGTTATTTTTCAGAAATTTTCAAAAAATACATGTACATGTTCAATATGTATTTCTTGAGTGGATAATTAAATAGGGACTTGTGAACATGAAAAGAGAACGGTAGAATTTTTTCAAATGGAAGTGAGGGGGGGGGAAGGTGACTTGCCACGCTACGTGTAGACTTTATTTATATTGGGCCTTAAGGTAATCAACTTAAGTCAAATTTGGAACTCTAATAATAGGCCTAGGTTAATCTTACTTGCTTTGAGGTCTTATTGAGTTTAAGTATATATTGCATTAATATTTTGAGTTATTGTTATAATCAGTAGCGGATTCAGAAATTATATAAGAGGGGGCCAAATTAAATATAAAATAAATTAAAATATAGTATAATAAAAAATTAATAACATATAATGTATAGTATATAGATCAAAATTAATAATTATATTATATAGAAATCAATATTCAACTACATACTTTAAGATTTTCGTATTTTTAAATTTGTTTTACGATATTTCATATCACTAAAATTATCAATTTATCATCTAAAATAAAATTTAAAATATTTTTTAACATATACAATCATATAATCTAATAAAAATTTATCTTTTATCTTATTTTAAAATCTTGTTTTAATAATTTTATTGTTTAAAAAGTCTACTCAATTGTTACTGTTACCATAGAAAAAGTCAAAATATTTTTTTTATAATTGTTATTTTTTTACATTAATCTAAACCTAATTTTCAATAACTTTTCAATTATTTATATATTTATATATTTTTATTATTTTTTAAACCTATTTATTAATCACTACTAATATATTATAATACATATTATAATTTATACATATTAAATTACTAGCATGTAAATTTTTTTTAGTTTTTAATATATTAAAATATATTTAATTTATAATATATATATATATATATATATTAATTATATAATAATAATAAATTAATAATACTAATTTTTCTAAAAAAAATTGGAGGGAACCATAACCAGCTTAGGCCTCCTTAAATTTGTCATTGGTTATAGTGAATATTATACTATTAAATATTATAATATTCAGTATATATATAAAAATTAGATATATTTATAAAAAAAATTTTAATTAAAATTAAAAATTTGTTAATTATCTTTTTTTCTCTTTTTTAATTTTAAATATTATTTACTAATATAATATAATAAAAAATAAAAATAACAATAATCACTCACGTAATTATAATAAATAATCTTAATATATATGACCCAATATATATCAAAGATTATTATATATGATAAATATTTTTTTATAATTGATTATTTATATAATTTATTACATAATTTTTTTCTCTTAATATTTAATGAATTTAAGATACCATATGTTATTTATATTATTTAACCTATAAAATAAACAACTTAAATCATCATCTAAAATAATAAATATAATAATACAAGTACCTATTTATTTATTCATATTAAAAAAATATATAAATAGTATAAACTAATATTTTTTAAGTAAAAAAAAATAATAAAAGCTATTAATTAAGTTGATTACATAAAAAAATTATCAATAACTTTTTAAATAATAATAAAAAATAAGATTATTATTTTTCACATATTATAAAATTTATAAAAAATTTGGTCAATAAATTAACTCTCAATAAATTATATTTAATCTATAAAAAAAATAACTAATGCATTAGATATTATTATTTACGTATTAATACATATATATTATTGATTATTAAGTTATAATTAATTTCTAATCTAATTTTTTATAATTGAAATTTAAATAATTAAAATTATTTAGTGATAAATATTTTGTAACTAACTAATTTTATTTTTGTTATTGGAATTTAAAAAGAATGAGTTATTAATTAATTCTGAATTTAAATTTAAATTTAAATAAGAAAATAAAAAATTATTTTAAATTTTATCTCACTAACCAGAACTAATTTTAAAATAAAAAATTATTTTGCATATTATATTGTAGGATAATATGGTATAGTCATGTGTTATTTTTTAATGATAAATATTGTCAAATAAAATAGTATAAAAAATTTAAAAAATGTATTTACTAATTTAGAGAATACTAATTTATTTTTTAATAGAATAAATTATATATTGAATAACAAAAGTTGTTATTGGTTTCTCTTCACACTAAATAATATTCAATGATGGTGTTCCTAACTTGACAAATTATATAAATTATTTTTTTTCTACGGTATTTTCTAACTCGACAAACCAAAGATTGATCCACCATGTATTGATATACTCCATTTATTAAAGGTATGCCGCTATTTAATGAATTGTTACACACAAGACGGAATTCGAACTCCTTATACTTGTTTTAACAAACAAGTGAGATAACCACTTAATTAACTTAAATTAGTTAAATCAAATATTAATTATTTTTAATATTTTTTAATTGTAAAATATTTATGTATTATATGCAAAAGAGAACATACATTAATTTAAAATTTAAAAATTAAAATTTGGAGTTAACAATTCTAAAATTTAGAATTTAAGTTATAGAGTATAAAACTCATAATTTAAGATTTAGAATATTTAAATTTTAAAAAGCACTACACTCTTAATTTTTTTTAGAACATATCACTACATCAGCATTCATCATCGCATAATATTTATAAATTATTTAACAAAAACTCTCTACCACAACAGAAAAAATTCGAACCTGTGTTATAGAAAAATAAATTGAATTTTTGCCGTCTTTCTGAACCCGATTGAAGTTGATTATGTGGTGTCTTGTTATTAAATGATGATAGACAATCATAACTTGTCATTGTCAAGTGGGAAAGAAATTAAATAAAATAGAAGAAAACAAAGAAGAAGAAAAATAGTAGTGTACTTTGTCCTTTTGCTCACTTTAATTAGCAAAGTAGTTCAGATTAATTAGTGAAACATGTGTAGTGTTCAAGTTAAGAAGTCTTAAATCTCATGTTTTAAGTGTTACGATTTTTAGGTAGTTCATATTGGCTTGCAAGACAAAGCACATACACATGCAACACATGCTACATTAAATGAAAATGGTCATTGTAAACATATACAAGCTAAGTTAGGCTTATTTGGGACATCAAACGGCATAAATTTTGATCATATTAAATATATTTTAAACAGTAAAAGAAAAAAACAGTACTATAAATGTAAGATATACTTTTTTTTATTTTATTATTATTAAGTATACTATTTACTCCTTTCACTTCAAAACATATTTTCACATTTTAGATGTAGAAAAAAATTACTATACTTAAACAATTACGGGTAATATTTTAAAGTTTCTGAGAATATTTGGAGTGAATATTTTAGTTTTCAAAAGGTTTTAATATATAAATTAATTTTTGTTGTTTAACTTTATTTGTTACACTATAATATTTTGGGTCTAAGGCTATGGTTTTTTTTGTCACAATTTTTACTATAATCATAAATCTTTTATGGTCACGATTTTTGTATTGTGACAAAAAAAAGTTATGGTCACAGTTTTTAGAAAGAGAGTGATCATAGAATATCTATGGTTATGAATTTTTAAAAAATGATGACTTAAAAGAGTTTATGGTCACGGTTTTAGAGGATGATCTAAAAGAGTCTATGATCACAGTTTTTTATAATGACAAAAAAGAATCTATGGTCATGATTTTTCAAAAAAATGTGACCTAAAAGATTCTATGGTCACAGTTTTAGGGGGTCACTTAAAGAAGTCTATGGTCACAGTTTTAAGGAGTAATCTAAAATAGTCTATGATCATAATTTTGTGGGTGACCTAAAAGGGTACAAAAGAAGAATCTATAGTCACGGTTTTTAAAAAAGAATGACTTAAAAAAGGTTTATGGTCACGGTTTTAGAAATGACCTAAAAGAGTTTATGGTCACGATTTTTTAAAAGAGTGACCTAAAAAAATTTATAGTCATAATTTTGGGAGGTGACCTAAAAAGATTTATGGTCACGATTTTAGAAGATAATCTAAAAAAACTTATGATCACGATTTTTTGAAAGAGTAACCATAAACTTATGATCACTTTTTTTACTAATTATGGTCACCTTTTTTCACTGTGACCATAGATTTTTTTTTTTGTAATGTTAGTTAGAACATTTCTTGGTTAGATTCATCCGTTAATAACTAACATCCTTTATTATAGGAGAGTGTTAAGTTCGTTGCATCGATTGCTTTGTCTCGATTGTTATGCATTATAACAACTACCTGTGCCACTTGACATTCCACCTCAGTATGACATTAGTCGCTGACAAACAAATTTTACTGGGACTGCTGTAACTAATTATTAAGAAAGTTAAATATCATAATTGATCTCTGTATAAAAATTGTTAGAGACTAAATGATCTGTTCGAATAATTCTCAATGACTAACTTAGGATATTATTTAACAATTATATATATCTCAAGTTCTAAAAAAAATATTATTTTTAAAATAAACTTAAACAGTAAAATTGAGTTGTACTTTAAAAATATTTTTAAATAAATAAATTTGTATGTTAAAAAATACATATAACCATATAATTTATCCAAAAAATACTATCCAAGCAACACAAAACTTCTTAGATGTATTTAGCACACTTATATATATATATATATTAAGAGCAACATTTGAGAATTAATTTTTTTCAAAAAATATCAATAATTTTTTAAAAATTTTTTTATTTATCTTACATTTTAGATCTTAAATCATAAATGTTTAACCACAAATTCTACATTCTCAAGAAAGAGAATTTTTAAAATTAAAAAATTAAATAATATTAATTAATAGAAAGTTAATTTTCTATATTTTTTTGTATTTTAAATATAATGTACTTTAGTATTTTCAAAAGGTATCAGTGGCTGAGGAGAATGTGAGAGTGTGAGAGAAAAAGAGAGAGATTGAGAGATGAGCGAATGAGATTTGAAGATTATAATTTCTTTATTATACTTTTTACATTTGATATGAGTATATATACATGGACTAAAACCAGTGATTTGCTATTCAAGTAACCGGTGATAACTAACTTATAACTATTGCTACGGACTCTGATTTTCTGTAACTGTGAGTTTACTTTTTTATCCTTTCAGTTTTTAAATCTATGTATCATGCATTATTTAAGGCAGTGCAAATTCCTTTTTTTTTTTTTTCATTTTGTATCTAACTTAGAATCGATCACCTAGATTTAGTTGTTGAAAATCAATAAACTAAGTGAACAAATAACAGTTTTAAGAGAAAATGCATAGATTTTTAAACTTTATTTTTGGAGAAAATTTTACTTTCTTCTTTTAAAAGTTACTAAAATAATATTTTTCTCCCCTCTATTTATAAAAGATATACTTTCTTCTCTTATAATTTAAAAAAAAATCTCCTCTGTAACTCATTTAAAATTTTTGTATTAACTATCATCAACTTTATCATTTTTCTAAAAAAAATAAATTATTTTTTACAAAAATATCCGTTAGCAAAAATTTAATTTTTTGTAATTAAATTTTGTTTACTAAAATATCTTTTAACAAATTATTTTTTAGTGACTAAATTGTATTTTTTCGAAAATATCTTTTAAAATATTTTTTAATAATTAAATTATTTTTTTACAAAAATACTCTTCAATAATTTTTTAATTACTAAATTATAATTTTACTAAAAAAAATTTTAACAACAATTTTTTTGTATGCTTTACTGTTAATCTCATGATATGAATGCATATTATTAAATATAATTTTACAAGTTTGGTTTAACATTTGTTATATTTTTCTATTAGTTTCACAAAAAAGAATTTTTTTAATTTATGTTAAAATAATAAACATTGATATCACTAGAAAAATAATATTAAAAGGTATCTTAATAAAAAGATAATTTAATCATTACAAAATATTTTGAAGGATATTTTGATAAAAATATAATTTAATCATTAGAAAAATAATTTGTTAAAGAATGTTTTGGTATACAAAATTTAATAAAAAAATTGCTAAAGAGTATTTTGTAAAAAAATAATTTATTTTTTCTTAAAAAATGAGTAAAGACATTAATTAACATAAAAAATTTAAAATAAATTAAAGAGAAATTTTTTTTAAAATTATAAAAAAAGAAAGTGTATATTTTACAAATAGAAAGGAAGGTGGAGAGTATCATTTTAAGATCTTTTACTTCTATTTGGTCTGAATTTTTTTTTTTAACCTTTCGACAAGAGATGTCAACCAAGCCTGTATTAAGATCTCAATTCAAGAAGCATGTACGATTCTTTTTATGGGTTGTTCTTAGAATTTAGATATTGTGCGCAATAAAAGTGTAAAAAAGAACAAATAATTAAATAATTATAGAAAGCATAAAGTAAAAAAAAACAAATGCAAAAAATAAAAAATTCAAAATTTTAAGATTTATATTAAAATATACAGAAGTTGATAAGTGCTTGAATGAAAATGATAGAATTTAAATAACAGAACAAAAAAAAAACATAATTGAAAATGACAAAAAAAAATAGAGTCTCCCAATACTTATATGGATTCATGACTCTTGTTTTCGTAGGTCAGTGTGACTAGAAATTTTTAGAGCGAGTGAGTGTATGAATGAATGAAAGCTCTCTAATTTATTGAAGCTAATCCTATTCATAGAAAAAAAAAATCTAAGTTAATTGATATAACTTTGGACTTCAAATAAATTTGCTCTTCAAATAGTCTTGAACTTTAGACAAACTTAAAACTTTAAGTAGTTTTGAACTTCAAATAATTTTAGACCTCAAATAAATTTGACCCCAAATAGTCTTGAAACTCAAATAGCACCAAACATAAGATAATTTGACCATCAAATTTAATCTATTTTTATTTTATTTAACTATAATATGTTTCATACATATATAATCTTTAACTCTATTCATGGAATTTTTTTCAACGTGAACCATTTATACCAAATTTTTGACATAACTTCTAAATGTTTAATTTTCTCGTTTTTCGGATTTTATGGCCGGTCTAATTTACAAAAGTTTGGCGATATCCTATAATAAACAGCCCAGGCAGGCAGCAGCAAAGACAAGCACCGATGAAAAATGAAATTCTTAGATCAAACTCTCTTGTTTTATGTGGCGTAAAACTATAGCTTGTAAAACGTTGAAAATCCATGTTTCCATTGCAAAAAGTTGACTTGAAAGTCCATTCCATATTAATTTCTTATTTAAGTTGCCGTGATCGTGTCAATGTCATCAATTCTGTCCATCATTTTACTAAAGGACTCTTTAATCCCAAAAAAAAAAAAAGTAAATTGACTAACACACTACAACAGTGACTGACTTTGCCGACAGTGGCTTTGGTTGCAAAGAGAAAATATATTTTTTTATTGGTAAGTTGAAGTTGAAGGCTCCATCCAAACTGAGGGAAGAGTTTTATGAATAATTTAGGATTGATTATACAACTCTTTTAATATTGTCATCAACATTATATAAGTATATAACCACTCCACAGGCTTTTAACATTAAAAAAAATAGTGTTACAATACAAATATTAAAATAGCACAAAAAAATTGTTCAAAAATTAATACTTAGAACATAGTCAAAAAAATCTTCTCACATTTAAATTAACAAAAATTAAAAATTAATTTTAGTTAGTTAGTATTAATTTTTTTTTTAATTTTAGTTTTTTTAATTTATAATATAAAATTAAAATTAATAATTTATAATTTAAAATTTTAAAAAATTAATTGATATTTCAACGTGGCTTGCAGACAGAGTCACATAACCTTCCGTGTGTACGTTATTTGCACATTGATGTAATGTAATGATGTCCATGACCTTAAAACTTAAAAGTTAAAACACACAATTGATTCAAAATTTTAAGAGTTTGTTCACACAAATTAAAGATCGAAATCTCAATATTGAGTTGAATAAACCAAAAAATTGAATGTGGCTCTTATCTTCTTATCGACAGAAAACCAAAAAATTAGTTAAAAAGTTTTGTCTTCTTTTGGACGTTTCTTATTAGTTGCTCTTATTACTTATTTTGGAGAAACATTATTTGGCTTTCCAGGTTTATAACTAATTGTATGCGGTTCACCGTTTACGTATTTGGCCTAATTTTTTGTCAAAGGTGTATTAATGGCAAATTTAATTTTTATGTTTTTTTATCTATTAAATATAAAATTATCAGACTTTTTGAAAGATGGAAAAATATCATTTTCCTAAATAGACTTGCAAAAAAAACTATATTAAAATCTAATTTTTAAAAATATCATATGGAAATAATATTTGGAGGGCCAAGATAGAAATTTTTTTATTCTTTTTGTCAAAACTGAATCTCTTATGCCCAAAATAACATTTTACTTTTTTATGGAAATGATGAAAAATTCAAAGAAAAAAGGTATAAAAATAAAAGGGCAAAACACCTCAATAAACCATATGCACATTAATATTACTTGAATATTCCAAATTAAAAAATGCAACGTCAAAGTCCCAAAGCACATTTCTATATAAATCGAATTGAATCAAATTCATTGGATTCGAATTAGATAAAAAAAAACGTTAATGAAATGAAAATCGAATCAAGTAAATTCAAATTAAGTGCATGATTAAAATACTAATAAATCGAATGGATTGGATTCGAATCCACTTGATTCGATTTTCATTCAATTAACGTTTTTCACCTAATTCGAATATATTGGATTCGATTTACTACGTGTTTCATTAAATCGAATTTAATCAATTCGATTTATATAAAAATGTATTTTAAGACTTTGGCATTGCTTTTTTGGTTTGGGACGTTCAAGTAATATTGATGTGCATTTAGTTTATTGAGATGTTTTGCCCAAAATAAAATTTGGTTTTTATTCAACTTCTAAATAACTACGGATTAAATCACTAGCCCACCAATTAAATTGGTATTTATTTATAATTTTTTATTTTTCATTAGAAAAACGTTGAGTATCATTGAATTTAGCAATCTAGAATAGAGATGGATTTATCATCGATAACAGTGTCAAATTCGTAAGGTTATTTAATTATTGGCAGATTTAAGTTTTTGACCGTAAGTTTGTGGGTAATATTTGAGAAAAAGTAAAGATATATTATCGCATCTTGTAGCAAAACCATTAATATTAGTATTTTAATTCGTATCCTAATTATTTTTACTTTTCTAAATTATGAATTTTAGTTTATTAACCTTCTTGTTCTCATTTTTAATTTTTTCTCACTCGCAGTACCATACAAATTTAAGCCGATACGGATAACTTCAATGCTGGTACGCGTTTTTTCCAAAATAATTATATTTTTGCGCTCAATTTAATTTTCTTAATTCAAATTTTACTTTTAAATTTCTAAATTGTAAATTCTAATATTTTTACCTATTCCGAGTATCTTAATCCCAATTAACACAGTTTTAAATTAATCAATTTACTTAAATTAATTTTCTCGGATCTTACAGTGACAAAAGGAGTCAACGTGATGAGAGCGGCGACGGAGAGAGCTCTGCGATGATGGCGACGAACGGAACAGATGCGATGAAAACGGCGGCGAGAGGAGCTCGTGCGACACAAGTGGTGACAGAGAGAGCCCCTGCGGCAGCAACCTCAGCGGCAAATGAAGCTCGTGCGAGGGAGAGATGAGTGTGTTTTGTGTAGAGTGTGTGAATGGAGCTCGAGAGATTATGTTTTAAGTTAGGGTTACTCAAATTTGCGATAAAATTTAAGCTTTGTCGGTAATAACTCTAAAATAAAAATTTTTGATTTTATCGATAGAATTACCGGCGGATCTTATAATCTGTCGATAACTTTTTTAAAATATTTCACTTTTTTTTAATTAATAGTAATAAATAGGGGCAAGTGGAGGCCTCGCCCCCTTTCTCCTTCGGTTTTTTTAATTAATAGTAATAAATTATTATGTATGATTTAATTTTTTTTTTAAATTTATTTAATATTTAGTCTATTATAAATAAAAGTCCAATCCAACTTAAATATTAATGATTTCTAATGTCTAAAAAGTAAGTAATAATATTAAAAAAAATAAAAAAATATTATTACTAATTTTTTTAATTAAATAAAAATTTTCAAATCTCATAAAGTGGATTCTTTTTATTTTTGTGACCGTCTTTTTTGATTTATTTAGTATCAATTCTCTCTGTTTTAACTGCTATAACTGAAAGATTTTTTCAGCTATGAATATTGTGATGAGTAACTTAAAAACAAAATGAAAAGTGAATTTTTTGTTAATTATGCTCCACTTGTTGTGTAGAGTTTTTCCTTTCAAAAAAAAAGATTTTTTTGTTAATTGTCTTTTAATTATATTAAAAAAAATTACTGCAAAATTTGACACAAATTTTATTATTGATGAATTTATGATACGAAGAAGCGACCACTTTGTTACTAAAAAATACACATATTTTTTACATTTTAAAATATATTCTCTATCAATATATTTTTGTAATATATATTATATTATATAATTTTTTGCATATTTTTTTAATATTATATATATTATTAGTTTTTATAATAATATTTCTAGATTTATCTCTATTGTAGACTTGTAGTAGGTATCTTGACGGATGTAACAACAAACTTAAAATAAAAAAAAAAGGTAATAATTTATGTCCAAAATAAAGATGTAATCATCATCACCTAAATAATACAATAGTTTGATAGAGTTATCATTTGTCAAAAGTCCTATTTTCAGTATTTTGTAACATGTCATCCAAACCTTTTGAGAAAGGAAATTGAAGAACCCATTTTCAAAGGCCGAAACATATACACATGGATGGCGACGGCATTGTCAAGATGGGCATGAGTTTATCATTATGAATCTGATCTCCACTGAGTCAGAGAAATACAAGAGAAGAGAACACGCAGCGTTGGGTTTGGGTTGCAACTAATTTAATTCACACTTGAAACAGGGAATGGTGCCGCAGCCTAAGGTCCTATATATGTATGTTGCATTCACAAACTGGTCCAATCATATCATTATCCAGCCACTTTGGACTCTACAACATTCATTGCAGCACTCACCTACTTACTTCCAATCTATTTATAGATAGACACGTCTTTTCTTTCTCTCATCTCATCTACTCACCGTCCTGTCCAGAAAACAAATTAAATAAATAAATAAATAAATTTTTTTAATGTTTTGATTTTTGATAAATAACATGATTTTTAAAAGAACATTTTAAATGTTTATTTTATTATAACATTATAAATGATATAGAATTTAATTTTGATAGATTAAAAATAAAAAATGTTTTTAGAGTTTTGATTCATAAAGAATTAGACTTAAGTTTGTTAAATTAAAAAATAGTATAAAAAATATTATACATTCATATAATTATATTCGTTCTTTTAGATGGCTCATTATGTAATTAATATAAAAAATAATTATTTTTACTAATATGATTTTAGAAAAGTATAGGGTATCAATATATTATCTGTTAATTTATTGTCAATAATAATTAATTATTATATTTTAAATACATGTATAAAGAGACACATCTAAAAAATACATTTATAAAGATATTTTTATTAAACACAACTATAAAAAAGACATTTTTATTAGACACATTTACAAAGATACTTCCATTAAATACAGTCATAAATAAAAATTTACAGAAGTTAGTAGAAATGTTGTTAGTAACGTAGTGGGATTGTAGAATTTTATATGATTAGATGCACATTTAAAACTATTTTATATCGATTGTATATTAAAATTAAATTTAAATAAAAAATAATGGAAATTATTAAAGGTTTCCTATCACTATTTGAGAATCAGTTAGTCATTTTTTATTATTTTTATTTTTTATTTTGTTATTTTTAAACAGTACACTATTTTATTTTTCTTGAATGGCCCAACTCGCCAACCTAGAAGTCAACGCAATTAATGAACACGTAGACAATTGGATTGCGAGAACGGATAGCAATAGTGGTGACCAATGATACTAGACGAAGTAGCTTAATTTTTTTTAATTAATTAATATTAATTAATTTTAAGGTGTAAATTTATAATTTATAATTAATATAAAATTAAAAATAAATAAAATAATTTTAAAAAATTAATTAATATTAACTAAAAAAATTAATTCCTAATCTTACTTAAAAAATTATAGTACTCATAATCAATATCTTATTAATCTTCGCTTCTTGACTAAATTAGTTTGTAGTGCACCATAATTAACCCAGTGCTTAATTGAACTTTTATGTCTTTACACATAATTTTGGCATTAAAATTCTTTCTCAAATTCAAATTATTTTTTTCATATAATTTCTGTAATATTTTTATTATCAGAATATTATGCTTAAGTTATAATATTTTTTTTTAAAGTTAGTAATAAAAGTTGAATTTACAACCTCTAAATGAGTATAAAAAAATTATGTCATTTGAGTTAAAACTTAATAGCCTTAAATCATAATATTACTAATGACAAAAATATTACATGTATTCACCGAATGATTTAGGTCTATCTCATTCCTTTATATCTATAGATGGTGCACACATGCTAGGATTAGGACCCTTAATACTTGAATACGATTTGGCTTTCACACACCCACCATACAAAATGTGGTGACCAGTCTAGTTTGTAGATGTGTGTCTTCCATCATTAGGGAAAGATCTTTCATGCATGACTTGATTTGTTTCCCTCTAATTGGTATTGATATTATTCTAGTATTAGATTGGTTATTTGTGCATCATGTTTTTTTTAATTGCTTTAAGAAAATTGCTTTGATTCCATCTGTTAGTATGCTTAGTATTTTCCATAGTTATTATCTGAATTCAATAATAGTGAACCTTAGTCGTAGTGAGTGTAAAGGTTATATTCTCTTAGCGGCTAGCTTGACTTAGAGCGAATTCCGGTGGTATGAGAGTTTACTGAGGTCCTTCTAGAAGACATGATGCATCTGTTTAAAAAAAAAAACATAACTTATTAAATATTTTTGTAACTCTTTTAAACAAACTTGAATAAAAGAATAGCACAAACATATATATACCAACTAAATAATCATAATCTTGGTTCATGTTCAGTCGTTCAAAAGAAGGATACATGTTAAAACACGGTTTTGGAATAACATTTTTATCAATAGGAACAACTGTGGTTCGGTGAAAAAAATCAGTTTGAATTCATGATGAGTTGCTCTATAACTACCATGATTTGAGATAACAATGAAATATACCATTCTATAAACTTAACCTTCAAGAATATGATCCTTAAATTTATTAAAAAGATTTTTAACTGTAGCTTAAATTTTTCAGATTGAAAATCCAACACCAAAACAAAATCAAAATAATAAGACATATATCTTTAAGAATCCAAAAAATAAAATAACATCTATCACATTACATTACATAAACACGTCAAAATAACAAATACTACCAAATATAACACAGTAGCTAATATGGGTTTACATACTCGTAAAGGAGAATCATCTCTATTGAATTAAGAACCTCATGGTTATCAAAAGAAGGTACAACCCAAAGTCTTAGAACCCTAACTTGCAACCTCCTCCATGCCTCTTTAGGAGAATACATCTTAAAAATCATATCAAATAGAAGAGGCATTGCACTAAAAAATTAGAGAATCAACTATATGTAATAGCTTAAGCTATAAACAAAAACAAATAGAAATAAACATAACTTAAAAGAAGAGAGAAGATACTGGAATGTTTGCATTGAGTGTGATTTTTTAACTATTCTTTTGTAGAAAAAATCATGGCACAACAGTTACTTATTTTGAATTCAAATTGAATATAGAAATAGAGGAAAAAGAAAAACTAAATACCTATTTTAGTCTCTGAGATTTACGTAATTATTCAATTTGGTCCTCAAAATTTAAAATTATCTATATTAATTTTTCAGATTCAAGTTCAGACACCAATATGACCCCTCGACTCTTTCCAGCGATGACTAGACAAATAGAGTGCTGATATAGCACCCTCTCTAATGAATGATGAGTAAACAAGTCAAACCTCCATTTCTATATTCAATGGATAACAATGTTAGCTTGAAAGGTTGAAAGATTGAAAGGTTGTGCTGTCATGTTAGCATGAAAGGTTGAATTTACTTCAAGATTCTGATGCTCTTTGATAATTTAGTGAAACTAATGTAAGGAAGTATAATAATTGCTTTAAACGCCAAAGAATCAGATAAGATAATAAGATTCAATCTTTTAATTCTAAACTTACTTGCCTTTTATTTTATATTTTTTGTCCCATTTTCCTAGTTTAGATATTGATAAATATGTTTAAGTAGCTTTTATGTAAATTAGTACTATCTTTTAGATTTTGTTATAGTCACAGTTTCATGTATTCACCAATTTGTTCACATATTGCATACTAATTCATAATTCATTGGGGTCTAGAATCCTCTGATATGCCTCTGGAATTCTCATGTGTCATATATTTGATAAGGTAGCATGTTAGGTACCTGAACCTATTTCAGGGCTAAGAGAATTTTGTAAATATAGTTGTACTCTCTAGTTACTTCTAGTGTGATTGTGTGACCATTTTTTATATCTTTTATACCTTATATGTTAGGTAGTATTGGCTGCTGTTTCTTTGAATTAGTTTGTGTTAATTTTAGTATGTTTGACACCGAATTTTGAGTTATGTATTTTGTTTTATATGTAGAGTAAGATGACTGAAAACAATAATATTGAAGCAGTAGGGATGTTCGCTAGCACTCAACCATCTTTTTCATTATCAGGTGTTCGTAAAAATCGGTCAGTTGTTTGGGATCATTTTGATGTAGAGAATGCTATCGAGAAGAAGACTAAATGCAAATATTGTGGTAGTTTAATACAATATGGGAACGGAACCAGTTCAATGGGTGGTCATTTGAGAAGATGCAAGCAAAATTCTAATAATGATTCGAACAAAAGAAGAAAAATAACTACCACACCGACTATAGATGAGTGTGATGTTTTAAATTCACCAAGTGCTTCCAAATTTGACCAAGAGGAGGCTCGAAAGGCACTTGTGAAAATGTTTATTGGGAAAGAGCTACGATTTTGCTTCGTTGAGAGCCCGAAATTCCGAAGATTTGTGCATGCCCTACAAGCAAGATTCAAAGTTCCTTCACGGACTACATTAGCACGTGACATTGGAGCTCTTTATGCTGAAGAGAAGATGAAGTTGCAAGATTTTTTTCTCGGCAAATTGTGGTAGAGTATGTCTAACCACTGACACTTGGACTTCAATTCAAAATTTTACTTATATGAGTTTGACAGCACACTTTGTTGATTTGGATTGGAAATTACATAAAAAATATTTAATTTTTGTCAAGTGACAAGTCATTCAGGAGAGGTTATAGGAGCAACAATGGAATCTTGTTTAAATAATTAAAATTTGAATCGGGTATTTAGTGTGACAGTTGATAATGCATCGTCTAATGATGTTGCAATTAAATATCTGAAGTAGGGATTAAGTTCTTGGAATAACATTATTTTGAATGGTAAATTTATTCATATGAGGTGTTATGCACATATTATAAACTTAATTGTAAAAGAAGGGCTGGAAGAGATTGATAAATTAGTCTTGAGGATTCGTAATGCAGTAAAATATGTTAGATCTTTCCCATCTAGAGCTAGTAGGTTTCAAAAGTGTGTTGAACTAGAAAAAATCTAATATAAAGGCTTGCCTTGCATGGATGTTGAGACTAGGTGGAACTCTACCTATCAAATATTAGAGGTAGCTTTGAAGCATCGAAAGCATCTAAGTTGCTTGTTTTGAAAGATAATACCTATATAGGAGAGATGAATGGAGGAAAAGGGAGAGGTGTTCCTTCTAATTCAGATTGGGAGTATGCTGAGTCCATTGTACCATTTTTGTGAGTGTTCAGTGATGCTACTGTACATGTTTCTGGTATTTTATATGTTACCAGTGATATGTATATAAAGGAAGTATTTGCAATTGAACGATTTATTCGTCATTCTTGTGATTCTGTTGATTTTAGTACTATGTCAATGGCGAAAAGGATGAGAGTTAAGTATGAGAAATATTGGGGCAATCCTGATTCGATGAATATGTTGTTATTGATTGCTATCGTACTTAATCCAATGCAAAAGATTGAGTACGTCAATTATTTCTTGGATTACTTATTTGGAGAAGAAAAAGGGGCGAATTAAAGTCAAAGTTGTCCAGGTGCGTAAAGTTACTTTATCAGCAATACCAAAGTTTTGAGGAAGCAAGTGAAGCTGATACGCAAGATGTTCAAGCCAACAACATTATTACCGATATTCATGGCATGAACTTTTTTCTGCAAGTAACAAGTCGTATAACAAATACAAGATCTGAACTTAATAGATATTTACAAGAAGAATGCGAGCCATACTCCCATAAGTTCGATATCCTAAATTGGTGGAAGGTCAACTCAACCCGATTTCCAATTCTTGGAAATATGGCTTGTGAGGTATTGGCTATACCTGATTCTACTGTAGTTTCGGAGTCTGCATTTAGTACTGGAGGAAGAGTCCTCGATCCATATCGCAGTTCCTTAACACCTAGAATGGTAGAGGCCTTAGTCTGCACAGGAGATTGGCTTAAGGAAGATCTTTTCTCTGCTTTAGATGATGATGGTGAAGTTCTTCAACAAGTTGATCAAGGTATAGAATTTTTTTCATATTTCTTCTCATTTTATTTTATTTATGTTTTTGTCGTCTTGCTATTTTAGAATTTAGGTATTAGTTACCAATTAAAAGTTGTTGAATGTAGACTTGATAATTAATTTGATTCTCTTGGTATTTATTTTCCTCTAATGATGGTGCTTGTTCTCTGGCGACATCAATTGATAATCTTAATGATGACTAGGTATGCTTAGTATTCACATTTGGTTTAATACTTTCATTTAAAGATTTTTCTCAAAATGACAAAGGTATATTTTATTATTTGCAGATATATTTTTCTCAAAAGTTGTGGTTGTTTGATGATTTTGTTGGCAACTTGGCATCTTTTGATATTTTGTGGTTGTTGTTTTAGAGAGAATTTTTGGTGGTATCCTTGTGATGTTTTGAGAATGATTAAATGTTATATAGATTATCTATTGTCATTAGATTTATAAAGAATCAAATTCTAGTTGTAATGAACCTATACACTTTAAAATGACTTTAGTATTAATTTTAATGGTTTGAAAATTGAATTTTTCTAAAAACTGATTTTAAAAGTGAAATTTTTGTTAAAAAATTTGGTTTAAAAATTGAATTTTTAAAAACTAGTTTTAAAACTGGATTTTTGGTTGAAAAAACTGATTTTAAAACTGGATTTTCAAAAACTAGTTTTAATAAAAATTCGGTTTTAAAACTGGATCTAAAAAAACCGAATTTTAGATTTAAATAATAAAAAATCCAATTTAAACCGATTTATAAATAAAATCGAATTTAAATTTTAAAATCGGTTTAAAACCAATTTTTATTTTTTAAAACCGATTTTTTTCTTCAATCCAGCTCAGATTTGGTTTCATAAACAACAAAACTGGTTCTGAAATGGATCTAGTTTGGATTTTTAAAAATCCAAACCATCCCACCCCTAGTTCCCCATCAAAAACTCCAACAAGCACTTTTTCTTTTGCCTCTTGAATCTATTTCGAAAACACCATCATGCTTTGCTACCTTGTTAGTGACATTTCCTGTAGGCTGTAGCTTGTAGGAGTCACACGTCCATATTACACACATTTGAATTTTATACCTCATTTTTCGATTAATTTAAAATAATCACACCTAAAAATAAAATTATTACCATCCAAACTTAAAAAGCAAGTCCATTTTTTCTTTTTCTTTTTTTTTTTCTTTTTTGAAGTATTATAAAAACGCTTGCTTGCCTTTTTCAACTTATTTTCTAGATTTCAATCAAAGTATCAAACACACAATTAGAAACACGTGTTACATGCAATGGTACAAGATTCCTAATTTTACTATAATGTTATTTGAATATTTGTGAAAAACCATATGCCCATGTACTCTAATCTCTTATTAGATATTTAGTGGACCATGGTAGAATTGAGCAGGAAAAAAACTCTCAACTCTAAAGTGAAGAGAGTAGTTAAGTAATAAAAATATAAAATAAGAAATTAATCATCATTGAATTTGTAAGATCTATGTTCAATCTATCACATATGAACCGTATCATCTTAATGTTAGAGTGATTAATCAGTTAATTTTTCACTTTACCAATCCTTCACTTTAAAAAACCTTGGTTCGAATGGAGCCCATACCCCCCATCAAATGGTGGATGAAAATGTCAACATTTCAAAAAGTATCATGTAGAACTAACATTACTCATAATCAATGTAGTAATTTCGGGGACCAGTAACATGGCTGCAAAAGAGAGGGCCTATCAAATGATACTGGGATAGTTAACCATATGCATGCATGAAAAGCAGAGCTTACAACAACCTAGGACTAATTTTCTGCAGGAAATTTTAATCTCAAGTGGTCCTTTAGAAAATTCTTAAAGCTATCCTCTGTGCTTCCTTTATAGGACATAACCATCAATGCAGAACACAGAACAAAAGTTTTAAATGGATACAGCTGTTTGAGAATCTCCGGGTCCCTATCATAATCCTGCCAAGACAAAAGTTTAATTAAAAATAGGGGGTTATGAATATAGAAACAAACCTATACATAAAAATATGAGCATACCTTTTCAGTAATAACAACTATGGGCTTGGAACCAAACTTGCCCTCTAATTCTCTTAGCTTGGCTCTGATCAACTCAATATCCTAGATTAGTATGAGGAAAAAAAGAGTATCCTGGTAAATGTTTTTTTTTTAAATAAAATTAAGAAACAAGAGGAAATTTAAATGGTATGGCTTGGCAGCACAGGTGCAAAGAATGTATGACAGATTTAAATGGTGACTTGAAATAACAGTATTTAATCAGTCAGAAAAATATTTCTTTGAAATTCAGGAGATATATATAACGTACCTTGACATGGAATGCATGATGATCACTGAAATCTACTCGATCAACATAACGTGCACCCATCTGCATCAAGTTGTTTTCACTTTAGAGATAAAAAGAGCAAACAACAGGGACCTCGAAGCGAAAACCACTTAAAAGGTAAGTAAAAGTATAGCTAGAACCACTTAAAAGGTAATTAATTATTTTATTTATCTCTTGTTTAGTTATTTTACTTTTAGTAGAACCTTTTCATGATTAAGAATCATAGAATTTTATGATTCAAGCAAAATGAAAGACAAGTTTTAACAAGTGAAAATACAACTGGCCAGTTGATATGTTTATGTTTAGTTATGCTATTTAGAAGAGGAACGATTATTAAAGAGGAATACCTTCTGAATTTTCTTCACAAAAGATTCTGCGGAACCAATAGCCGAAACACATAATATAGTAGCTTTATGGAGACCTGTCAACGGTATATTGGCTTTGGTATTACCCACCTCAAATAAGTAAGTTGGATCCATTTTTGTTAAGAAAAGTGGAATCGACTCTTTGATTCCTCGGATTGTTGACTCAATATCCTTGAGAATATTCTCAGACACCTATGAACCACCCGAAGTACATTGTCAGTAAGCAAATCTATATGCCAACCAAATGACTAAATTCAAACTGATACAAAAACATTTGCAAATTATTTCCTTGAAGAAGGTATCGCTTTAGAATACCAGGTCTGCATGATGGATTACAACTGCATCTGCTCGTTTAAGTGCAGTCAAGGGTTCCCTCAAAGGTCCAAGTGGCAAAAGCTGAAGGTTGCCCCAAAGAGTCAATCCATTAACCATTACAATATCCAAATCACGCCACAAACTCCAGTGCTACCTTACATACAGAAGATAACATTTACAGCAACTTCTTGTCAAAAAAAATGAAGGTAATTAAGCAAGCCAAAAGCAGGGCTCAGTATTTCCAGTATCATACTTAACACTAAATCATAAACCATACCTCAATAAACAAAAAAAGGTTGCAAAGGAAATTACTTTTCTATATTGTTCTTTGGTGCGTGCAATAGTTGGCATTACCTGCATTGCATCATCAAGAACTACAGCACCAATATTTTCTGAATCAACAGAAATATTCAACTCATGACCCAGCTGCTGTTTCCTATACCATGAACTCTCTCTGGTATCAACATAGCCATATCTTTGGATAAATTGACTTGCAACCGCAGCTCGATTTGCGCCAACACCAAACTTAGTTGGTGTCCAAAGTAAATGCCTACGAAGCATGTTGACTTCATCACCACCTGCATAACCCTGCCAGAATAAGCAACATATGAAGCCAGATAGGCAAGTTAGAAATTAAACAGTATTGCTTCAGCTAGGATTTTGGCCTGAAGGGTCAAATGTATCTTCCATCAGTTATGATGCCAAAGGAGATAAGCCTTAAAATTTGATCATTAAATTATAATCCTATTTGCACAAAAAATAAAAAGTGTACTTTTTCCTTTGTAACACACACATCATGTATCAGACAAAATATGAATGCATAACACCATGAACTGCTGATATGTCAGGGACCGCTTAGTCCAATAATAGGGGCCACTTAGTCTAGTAACAAGAGCCGCTTAGACTAATTATTTGGATGGTTGGGAACTAGTTAGGAATTTTTGAATTGTGAAGGAGAGCTGTCTTTCGAGCAGATGGTCAGCGGTTGGCAAGATATTTACTCTCAAATTTATGTATAAAGAAAAGGAAGTGTATTGAAGTCAGTTCAGCTATTGGCCTTAGATAGTGTATAAAAGAAGTAGACCAAGTTGAAGAGAGCCTTCAAGATTGTTGTTGTTGTTGGTGGTGGTGGTGAGGTGTGGTGAGGGAGAGGTTGGGGACAAAATTCAGGTGGAGGTGACGGTGGGTGGGGTGGCAACGGGGTGAGGGAGGGGTGATGGTGATATTGAGGAGGAGATGATGATGTTGATGTTGATGTTGATGAAGCAGGTGAGGTGCTGGAGATGATGAGGGAGGGACCAGATGAGAGATAATATTAGGATGATTAAGAGGGGATTATCATAGGAGTAATTAGGAAAAAAGTTATTTTGACTAACTTTCACCACCAAAAATTTAAGGCTTTCTTTACTGATCTGCCACCATTTTGCAAATTTATCACCAAATTGACGCTGAATAAAATTAAAACTTATTTCATTTAAAATTGATTCAAAGAAAAGATACAGATATTTTTGATACTTTTCTAAATCATCACGAGAAAAAATATACTTTACCCTAATAATTAATCATATGCACATTGCTGCAGGGTATTGCTAGCCTACATCCTATACTTTTAATGTTCCATTACAGGATTTTTCTGGCAATACACCCGGGATGCAACCTGTAAGAATATGTGTAAATGCTAGTCTTCTACTGTGTCTCCACTCTCCAACAATGACGACTGAACCAATAATGATATAAGTATGGAAATTGCAAAATTCAGGTCCATTAATTAAACTAAAAAAGATGGAGAAGCAAGGAAGGAGAAGAGAGTACCCTTGAAAGAATGAGAGGTGAAATTCCAGAATGACACAACCAGCGAGCTATAAACTCAACCATGGGCGTCTTCCCATTTCCTCCCCAGCTCAAATTCCCAACGCTAACAACAGCAACTGGCAAACTAATCTTGCAATCAAAAACACAAAATTACAGCTCTGCCCTTTCGAAACAAAGTTAGGGAGAAGAAGGGTTACCGGTGGACTGGGAAGAAGCCGTGTCGGTAGAGAGAGTGGCGAAGTGAGAGAGCGAGTTTGTAGAGAGAGGAGGAAATGGAAAGGAGAGGGATGAGAGAGCGGTGAAGACGACAGAGCTTACGAGGATTGCGAGCGTAAGCTATCTCATTCGCTGCTCTCCTCACTTTTTCCATATCATTGCTCCCGCTTCTTTTCGACGGCGAAGGAAATGTATGGCCACGGCATTTTTTATTTAAATAAATTAAAAAATATTTTATTTACTAAAATAAATAATTTTAAAAATTATTACAGAAATACTAAAGATTACTGTAAGTTTACACATATTTTATTGGGAAAATTACTGTAAAGGACCATTAAGGAGATTTAATTATTAAAAAAGATCTTTAATACCAAAATTAGTAAGAAGGACCAAATTTTTTTATAATATTTAAGAAGAAGAATCAAATTTTTTTATAAGGAAATAAATATATCCTTAATTATTTTTTATAATCTTTAATATATGCTGTTTGATTCTCAACGTTATATAAATATGTATGAATATTCACTTGAGATTAATTAATTAATTAATTAAAAAAAATACTCTAAAAGAACGTTAGAAAGATTTAATTATTAAAATATTAATTTTTAACTATTTATTTATTTATTTTTTATAATTTTTATATTAACAATTTTTTTTCTAAAATTTTAATAATTTTTATTATTTATTTATTTTTTACTTTTATGATCTTTTGTCTTTTTTTTCTCTTTAGCTAAAGATCACAAAAATAAAAAAATAAATAAGTAATTAATAAAAAATAATCAAATAATAAATGTCTACCATTCAATTATTAGTAAGAGTATAAATGAATATTCAAATATCTTAATATTTTTTGAATTAATTTTGTCCGAAATTGTTTTATGTATACGCTATTGTTGTGCAGTGCACCTATATATAAACATGTTTAATATGTGCAAGATTCACCTGAAATACAAATTGCAGCACCATCCAATTTTTTTTCTCACTATAAAAGATCCATTCCCTAAGATTATATTGTCTAAATGGCTCTTAGATGGCTTGTTCACTCAACTTGTCATGTTTTAGGTACTACCTTATTGACAAAACTGTTGAAGAAGGATTGACCCAACAAGAGTATCCTACTACTTGTTCAAAATTTCATATGAAATCAAGGAGGAGTGGAAGGTGGATTTGCTTCTTCAGCAGTATGGGTTAAGCTTCAAGGGCACCTTTTATGACAAGAGAGTTTTTTATAAAAAAAATTTATCTCTTTATTATAAAAAGATTTGGTTCGTCTTCTTAAATAATATAAAAAGATTTGGTCCTTCTTACTAATTTTAGTATTAAAAGTCCTTTTTAATAATTAAATCTCTCTAACGATCCTTCAGAATAATTTTCCCTATTTTATTTACATTTTAAACGAGATAAGATAGTATGTGTGATACGTGTATATCTTGTTTATAGTATAAAAACGAGTATAAACAAGATACGTACAAGCTTATCTCATTTATACGTGTTAAATTATAACGTTTACAATGTAAACAAGATACAGTAAGACAAACTTTTAACAGTTATAAAAGAATGTGCAACCTTTGACATTTTCTACATACATTTCATATCTTCTTCTCCTCCGTTTTTTCTTCCTAAAAATAGGCAAAAATGTCTAGTAGTAGCGGATATGTGGTTGTCTATGTGTATCCCAATTGCCGTATGAGGAACAGTGACAATAGGGTGATATTTGAGTGTGATAATCCGTTGTTATTGTGCAGTCAGCAAGTAAGTTCGAGTTTGATATTGAGCAACCTTGGTGGTTTAGGGAAAAAAGAGATCGAAAGGGTGGGGTATTGTTGCTAGCACCATTGGGTAACGGAATTTTTCGGTTTCGCCTGTTTCGGCTACAAGGCGATGAGTATGTGCGACTCATGTTTGACATCCATAGGAGAATTATGGCGGAACAAGTGATGGAGCTTTCCGTAGAGGTTGGTGATGTTGGTGGCAGTAGATCTACCCACTCGACTTTTGTGAAGGATGACCTACCTCTTGCACCACCACCGATTCATGTTACTAGTCCAGTGAAAGGCATGGACGTCAGTGATGAAGACTCCGACGAAGATTACATTGCGGATAGCAACGATAGTGATTCGTCTGAAGATGATGATGAGTAGGAGTTTGTACCGAAGACGCCGGCTGAGCCAGCGATGCGCTATGTGTTGCCTCCCCCCTCCCCACCCCATTCTGGCGCTATCAGATGTACCAAGTCACTATCATGCATTGGATCTGCACGCGATGCATGATAAAACTCTTTTTTTGAATATCGAGGAAGACGATAATAACCTAGATGGTGAGGTGGAGTTTCGTGTCGGCCACAGATTCAAAAGCAGAGATGTAGTAATGCAGGGTGTGAAGAACTACAGCATCCGCAGAAGTGTTGACTATAGAGTAATCAAATCGGACCGATTGAAGTACCATGTGCATTGTCGCCAAGCTGCAACTGGATGTCCCTGGAGTCTCCGTGTAGCCCTCCGACAAAACCTCAGATACTGGTGAGGTCAAGTTTAATTGTGGCGTATTTACTCATTTATGATTGTTATATCTAGTGCAGTTTTCAACCATGAATGTTTTATTTCGTTACAAAGATCTGGAGGGTTGGTGGAGTGCATACGTGTTTAGCACCCACCATGTCCCAAGACCATCGACAATTGGACAGTAGCCTCATCTGCAAGGTCATCTTACCGTTGATACAGTCCAACCCATTTATCAGCATCCCTGTCTTGAAGGCTACAGTTCGACAAAGTTATCGCTTCAAACCCTCATATAGAAAGGTCTAGATGGCAAAGCAAAAGGCAATTGCGTAGATATATAGGGACTGGGAGGAGTCATACAACAAGGTGCCAAAGCTTCTACAAGCACTGCAGAGTTGTTGTTCCGGAATGATATGCGAGCTCAGGGTCGTACCTTACTATGATGGGCACCTTATGGTCCGCGACTGTAGCATATTCGACAAAGTATTTTGGGCGTTCATGTCCTGTGCTGAGTCTTTCAAGCATTGCAAGCCTTTTGTTTCTGTCGACGGCAGGCAGATAAGGTGGTGTGTTGCTTATTGCAATTGTAAAGTCCGAGAATACGGAGTCATGGTTTTTCTTCCTGACTAATCTGAGATGACATGTCACCCCCCACAGGACGGCCTGATGATTATTTCTGATAGATCTCAGGCAATCAAGGCTGCATTGAGAGCCAATGATAGTGGATGGCACCCTCCCAGGGAGTTCCATGCTTATTATGTAAGACACATGGCCGCAAACTTTATGTCTCGTTTCAAGTCCGACAAGGGCAAGCGATTCCTCATTAACGCTGCTTACAGTCCAAGCAAGGCTGGGTACGAGTGGTACATGGATGTCTTGAGAGGTTTGTCGCGAGAGATGGCGGACTAGGCTGGTAGATTCAACAAAAAATATGGCTATAACAGTGCGACGACGATTGCCGGTTTGGGAACATGACAACAAATCTGTCGGAGTGCATCAATGCAGTGCTGAAGGGTACACGGTACTTGCCGATTTCTGCCATCGTGCGCATCACGTACGAGAGGCTGCAGAAGTTGTTCGTCACGACGGGCAGGGAGGCACAGACATAGCTGGCGGCTGGAAATTGCTTCTCCCAGGGGCTGATGGCAGCTATTGAAAAGAACGGAGAGTGTATCCTAAAGATGTGTGTTACCCATTGTGACAGATGGGCTTCAGTGTTTGTCGTTGAGGAGTTAGAGCCGTTCGAGTATTGGTCACAAGATTCATTCCGTGTTCGGCTAACGGTGAATACGTGTGACTGTTGACTTTTCCAATTTCTCCACTTTCCATGTCTTAGGATGGCAACGGGTCCCCATGGGGGCAAGGGGCACCCGCCCCCCTCCAAAACCTGTCCCCGTCCCGTCCCCGTGACGGGTAATGGAGACCTCGTATCCGTCGAGTACCGGAGTCTCCGTGGATATCCACAGATTTTATAAAAAATAATAAAAATTGAAAAAATAAAAAATAGAAAAAATGAAGATAATTCCCAATTGTTATTACAAACATGTTTTTTATTGTCTCTAAATACTTAAACATCAATAAACAATAAACATCTCTACTAAATATATTTATAAAATATTAAAACAACCAAATATATTCAAAAACTAAAAAACATAATTCTCAAGCTTTCTTTCATCCTGTGATGGTAGTGATGGTAAATTTCAATTTATTTGAATCTTACATCGAACAAAAAATCACAAATAATAAGAATTATAAAATTTCAAAGAAATCACAAAAATTAGATGACATAAATCACAAAAATATAAATTGTAACGAAAAAAATCAAAATAAGGAATAATCAGAATCAGAAATAATATAATAGTTAACAAATTCTTCAAAATAAATTAAAATTAACAAGTTTTTCAAAGCATATTAAAATAAATCAGAACAAGTTCTTCAAAGCAAATTAATAAGTTCTTCAAAACAAATTAAAATTAACAAGTTTTTCAAACCAAATTAAGATAAATCAGAACAAGTTCTTCAAAGCAAAATAAAATTAACAAATTCTTTAAAGCAAATTAAAATAAATCTGTACAAGTTCTTTAAAGCAAATTAACAAGTTACAAATTAAAATTAATAAGTTCTTCAAAGCAAATTAAGATAAATCAGAACAAGTTCTTAAAAGCAAATTAACAAGTTCTTCAAAGGAAAATAAATTCACAAATTCTTCAAAGCAAATTAAAATAAATCAGTACAAATTCTGCAAAGCAAATTAAAATTATAGAGATAATACGATAGATGAACCCTAAAATCATAACTGAATGAATTTAAATGGTAGTTTACAAAACTTACCGGGAGGAAGAATAGCTGTGTTGACAGTGAAGATCGGCGACAAGGCGAATAGGCAAAGAGGCGAAGATGTGAAGATGAGAAGACGCGGAGAGGCGAAGACGCGAAGAGGTGAAGGTTGGCGAAGAGGCTATGAAGCGATGCTGCTGCCTCGGCTGGGTCAGGCGGCGACAGCATTGTTCTCCTCGGCTGGCCAGATGCGACGACGATGTTGCGATTGCAAACAGGATGACTGATGAGACTTAGGCGCCCGAGGAGAGGGTAGGAGCTTCGTGTTGGTGACGGTGATGGGATAGGAGATGGCAAACAACAGTGGTGATTGGTAGTGGTGAGAGGAGAGGAGAGGAGAGGGCGACCGAACTTCAGATTTCAGAGTGAGTGAATGCGAGTGACGACTAAGGTATATATATATATATATATATATATATATATATATATATATATATATATATATATATATATATATATGACAAGGATATTATTGCCTTTTTACATATACGGAGATTATAAAGATCCCCACGGGGCGGGAATATATATAATCAATGGGTCCCCGTCACTGCTGGTACAAAATTTCTCCCATATCCGCCCCTTAGCGGGTAAATCCCCGCGGTACCCACTTGCCGGGAGTTTTTGCCATCCCTACCTATGTCGATATGCACTGGCCACTTGTGCCACTGCAAGCATCGAGTGGGCTCCATATGTTCATCCAGTGTACATGCAGGGGGCTGTGTTCAAGGTATACGAGACAGAATTTTCACCGATATCCAACTAGGCGCTTTGGCCAGAGTGGTGTGGGACTCTGCTTCGTCCTAACCCACTCTATTTGGAGGATTATAATGAAAAAATCGAAATTTTAAGAACTACATTGAGTATTTATGCAAATTTCAAAGACTATTATGGAGATTTTCTCGAAGCACAGGAAAAGAGATTATCATTGGTTAGGGTTTGTAATAAAAAAAGGAGATATTTAAAATTTTAAAAAATAAATGAAGATAAAAAAGTCTAAAAAATTAATGTAAATCTATTTCCATCACTTAAAATCTGTGTCTCACTATTTTATTAATATATGAAATACACATATCTTATGTATGTTTGTGTGTAAATGTGTTATTCTCATTTTTTTTTCCAACAAACCAAACAATAGACACATTCTATCATATTTATATCTTGACTTGGCACACACATCAATCAAACAAGGTGTAAAAGTCTTCCAAGTCATATACAGGTGTTTTATCTTCTCACTACTATTTATTTTTTTAAAAGATAGGAGCGAGCTTAGAATGTTAGTGGAGCGTCTAAGAAGATGTCTCATGTCATTTTAAAAAAATAATTCATAAATATCACCCATCATTTTATATTGTTGTGGAGACTCATGTGATGTATGATAGAATGAATTTTTTTTTTGGAATGGTTTGGGATACTCTTCTGTTAGCATTTCTAAGGCTCAAGGCACAATGATAGAATTTGGTTTCTTTCCTCTGTTGATATTAATCCTTGCAAAGTCATTGAGATCATGAAACAATGCATTACTGTTGACATTTTGATGGGTAATAAGTCTTGGGTTTGCAGTGCAGTTTATGGAAATCCAAGATGTGGTTTGAAGAAGATTATTTGTAAGATAGATTCGTTTGATACTTATCTTGTCGTTTATGATTTCTTTAAGGAAAAGTATAGGTAGATAATGAAAATATTAAACAATATGAATAATAGATGTATCGGATGTTCATTTTATTAGGTGTACGAATAGTTATTCTAATATAAAGATTTAGGTAAATAATTTAGAAGTGTAGTGTATTTTTATTCTAATTTGATTTTCAAAATTTATGATTTATTGTGTCTTAACTGGGAAGTTCAATTTAACCTTTTTGTTGAGAGAGGCTTACACAATCGTTGACCTACTGTCAAAGAGGGGAGCTAGAAGGGAGGAAGATTAGTTGAATGGATATCACCTTGGCCAAAACTGAGTCTTTTTTCTCTTTTTTTTGTCTTTTATTTTCTTTTTTTTTAATGTTAAAAATAAATTAAAAAACTTATTTCAAACGTTAACAAATAAAAATATTCAAATTAAATATTAGTCATAAATTTAAAAAATTTTGAAAATTTTGAAAATTAAAATATAATTCCTATATATTAGCTAAATTCTAAAACAAATAAAAAATTAAGAAAAGAGTTATTAGATAATGAACAAAAATAAATTCTCTCAATTGTTATGTGTTTATTCATTTTCGTAAAACAATCAAGTAGATGGCAAATGCTATCATAATAGTTGTAATCTGAATTTAATTTTTAAAATCTTCTGTTATATATTAAGATTTTAGATAAGTGACCTCACTTTACAAAAATTTTTAATCAAATAAGGTTATAATTTAAGGTTAATTTTTTTTATATAGATTAATATGTGTGTAGTACTTTATTATTAAAAGTTTAGGTATTTTTTTCTTTATATGAAATTATTTTTTTAAAGTTGATATTAATCAAATTAAACCATTTGATTTGTTTAAAGAGAAAAAACGAACTATAAATCAAATGATTTGATTTTAAATTTTAAATCTTTTATTTTTAGTAACAAAATAATAGTATTTGATTTCAATGTAAATTTTTTTATTTTCAAAAACATAAATCAAACAATCCAAATTGTAATCTTTTGTTAAAAAATTAAACAATTTAAAAAAAATTAGAGGCGCCAATTCACATCAATATAAAACACGTCTTTTATCACATCCTTTTGTGATATACACTCCTGCGACCTAGAAAAATAAGGAGCGACAATTTAAATCTTATTGCAGTATTATATTTTATATATTTAATTATTTTTTGAA